>NW_026459595.1:0-55454 GCF_021730395.1 Mercenaria mercenaria
TTTGTGGTGTTATTTTTTTCCATATCTAAACGCTTCCTGAATACACACGGCATGTATTGTATCTGTGGATGACTTAAGGAAGCTGTTTAATTCGGTGACCTTTGTATTTTGTCCCCTGCAAACCCCGGGCGTTCCAAGACATTATATTAAAGTTACGATTACATGCCGTCTTGGAATCTACACCGGACATTATTAATTAATTAATTGTATGGGGTTATTGTTAATTAATTTATAGGGAGTTAGATCCGATGTCACCTAATAGGGACCATATCCGGCATACCACTGGGGTGGTGGTGGGGGGTGGTGAGGTACCCACCGAGGGCGTCTGTGGCCCATTAAATCCATTGCTTTGTTTTGTTTTGTTTTATTCATTCTTATTTGTTTACGCTGCGCTGCGTAGTTATGACTGTTTCCAGTCTAACTAATCAATCGTAGGCCCAGCGAGATTTGAATTTTGAGACCCGTTGCCAGATACAGGTCGGCGCCTGGATCGATTCCAAAGAATTAGATTCATATGATATAGTTAAAAAGGGACCTTAATTCAAGGCCCGGGTGTTATTTTTGAACATGTCTGGGTCTTGGCTGGAGTATTTATTGTTATTATATTGTTTTTAAATGTTATACCCCCCTAAACTGTGTCATAATTTCCGAAATAATAAATAGGTTATAAAAGTATTTAAATTTATTAAATTTTGTCATCCAGGGTAAGAGCCGCGACTACCTTACTAACACTCCTGAAGCGCCTGAGAAAAACTGCCACTGACCATGAACTACATCTATACTCTTAAGCTTTATTTTATTAATATCAAAACTTTAAAAACATTAAACTTTAAAAATACGTTTAAAACATAGCCTCTATATACGTCCGATTGTTGACAGTACACAGGTTATTTATAGATTACACGCCACGCCTACTGCATAAATGTGTCATATCGATAAATATGCTTATTTTATATTCTCGTAAACATTCAATGTGCTTCACCGATACCGTTTTACTATATTTTTAAAATGCTGTCATTTTGTCATTTTTTAATGTTTTTCAGTTCTGTTTTTTGCACTTTATAGTCCAAAGTCTAAATTTAATGATTATATCGGTATTAGTTACTTTACATATTATATGTAAAAGATATTTACGATCGCGCTGTATGAAATTTTGCGGTTGTTTTTATCAAAATTCGACCGTTTCTACGTGATTTTGGTCATTTTAATGAACTTATCTTCCTAAAAATGGTCTAGCAATATAGCTCTATGTGTTCTTTAGCGATTCTGCAAATTTAAAGATAAAATATATATTAATAAATGTTTTACACGCGAATCCTGTGTACCGTCGCCTAAATTACGCGTAAGAATTTTTACTTAAAATTTACCTGTTTACCTGTTGTTTGTTTACCGTTGTGTGTCGACGTCTGTATGTTTCCGGATCATCATCACTACTGGATTTCCTATGGTGGCGTCTTTCTCGGACTGGGTCATGCTTATGCATGCCACCATAGGTCCCTATCACATATATACAGTGCTGACCATACTTTATATTATTTTATAGCTTTATTTGATATTGGTTGCTTATGGTTTTATGATTTTATTACTGTTATTATAGAATTTGTATAAAAAAGTTAAAATTGAATAAAAGTTGGTTAAAAAGCTAGCTAAAATTTGATAAAATTTGATAAAATCAGAGTCGACCTTTGCCGAAAAACGAAAACACAAAGACTCTTATTTCTGATTTTTATTTTGCCTAAAGTTTTTAATAAAATTAAGTTATAAAAATATATTTAAAACTAATTTAGTAAAAACAGGTGACCATCCTTGCCGAAATGTAAAGTGTTTGCAAGGATGTGTCTCCTAGTTTTAAAATCATTGTCTAAAATTAGCCTAGTCATGGCTTAAAATTACGTATATGTTTTAAAATTATAACAATTTAAAAGATACTGGTTGCTAAAAGAGTATTTGGCCTTTTGATTATTATATAAAACAATAAAAATAACATATGTATATATACATTTTAACAACTAAAAGTAAAATACTATAATATAAATTATAATATTAAAACCTCTTCGGGCTTATTTGGTATGCTTCATATACAGTCGGCTCCTGTTACTATGTTATTCTTGGATTTATTTCTAGCTGTTCATAGTTGAGGCCCGACCCTAGCAACTTTAATAGATAGCGCCTTTCACCCTGAGGACATATCGCCTGTATTGACCGCACCAGTGCCGTTAAGCCTTACATGGTACCCCAGACGGGGTGCATATACAAGCTCAGCCCCCCTGGTTATTGACGCCATCTTTTTTGAACGAAGTTTAGGATTTTAACATGTTTATACACGTTTCCCCTGAGATTATATTATCTCTATTGACCGCACCAGTGCCGTTAAGCCTTACATGGTACCCCCAGACGGGGTGCATATAGAGATTCAAACCCCCTGGTACTTTGTGATATTAAATTAAGGCCAAAGTTATAAAATTCATTGTTAGGTCGGGCCCCTCCTATGTAATGTTTATGTTTTGTTTATATTCTGTTCAAGTAGCCTATTTTGGTGATGAAAATGTATTAGGAGGCTGTAGACCTGCTGCTCGACTTCCTTCGGAGGGAAGAGGAGTGTCTTTCTGTCTATACAGACCAACCCGAGTTTCAGGAGTCCACATTCAAGTTCCAATCTGTGTTCTGCATTTCGTGTACACTCTTTGTGTATGTCAAAGAATACGTGGTTGAATGTTTCGTATTCTGTACAGTGTGGGCATAGATGTTTATCTGAGTAGTTCTCCCAGCCCAGACCGTTCCGCCCCAGCCTTAATCTGGTAATGATCTTATCATGGCCGGTGTTTGTGCTATAAATTTGCATTTTACTGGGGATATGTTCTGAGAGGGCGCAGCGCATTGTGTCTTGTTGTAGCCATCTCTGTCTAAAAAACTCCTTTGATTTGGCCTTTATTATGCTATTAACCTCAGATACTGCTAATTTGACCTGTTTTGGGGCTCCATTTTCGGACCCTTGCTTTGCTAGTTGATCGACCCTTTCGTTTCCCATAATGCCAACATGACTCGGGACCCATATTAGGGAAACATGTATACCTATTTTACTGAGATGGCTGATTTTATGAATAATGTCAACTATTATATCAGATCTTGATTGTGACCTGCCTGTATTTATTGATTGTAATACAGACAAACTATCTGTAAATATAGCTACGTTTCTGGGCATGTTTTCGGGTATCCATTTCAGTGCATGTTGGATGGCTGTTGCCTCACACGTGAATATGGAGACCCTAGGGTCTAATTTGAAAGCCGACGAGCAAATTTCTTTGCTATAGGGATCAAAGACAACAAAGGCCGCGCCCGCTTTATTTTCGCTGGGATTTTTGCTACCGTCTGTATATATATGGTAATGTGACCTATAATGCTTCATTATATGCATTTCTGTTATATGTTTGGCCTGGGTGGTATCTTCTGTTTATTTAATGAAGCATTTAAGGCTTAAGTCGGGGGTTGTGACCATGATCCCAGCATTATATGAAAACACCGGCTCTTGTATATTTACTTCACTTAATTGGTATTTATCTAGTAACCTATTAACCTCTCGAGTGTACGGCTGGGTTCTAAGCTCTTTCCTACCAGTGTGACCGTTTCTAACCCTTTCGATGGTACTGGGGCATTCTTTCAGTGCTTTGATTGTATTATTTATGGGCAGATTTTCACCTAGGCGGCTGGATCTGGCCCAATATTTGAGCATATTGACCTCTCTTGTTATATCTAATGGTAGCTGGGCCGTTTCTACTAATACTGCCATTTTATTAGTTGTTTTATATGCTCCAGTGACTACTCTTAGGGCCTTACTTTGTATTACATCTAGCCTTTTTAACTGTGATTTGCAGGCTGACGCATATGCTGTGCTACCATAATTAATTTTGCTCATAATTAAGGAGTTATATAACATGAGTTTAGTTTTCTATTAGCTCCCCAGTTTGTTCCAGATATTAGTCTCAAGAGGTTAATATCTTTTTCACACCTATTAACTAGATTATTTATATGATGGTGCCACGTTAAATATTGATCAAAATACATTCTAAGAATTTGGCGGTCGGTGCTATTTCAAGGGCTTTACCACATAATTTAAGTTCCGGCGTTACTTTATTCGATTTTGCTAGGACTTTAAGATATGGTTGCCGGCACACCATTAGCACTTGTGTTTTATTAGGGTTGATGGTGAATCCCCATTCATTACTCCATTTTTCTATTACCTCAAGGACCTTTTGGCCTTTTAGTAATGCACTATGTGGGTTTGGTGATGTTACCCATGTGGCTCCATCATCTACAAATTGGGCAAGTTCGGTCCGGTCACCGGGAGGGGACTGTTTGTTGTGTGCATCTATAGCCGTGTTTAGAGTGTTCATAATGAGATTAAAGATCAGTGGACTAATCACACTTCCCTGGGGTGTGCCATTGTCAGGTTCTACTGTATCTGACAAATGGCCATTGACCTTTACCTTAATTTTTTCTGCCTTCCAGGAAATTAGCGATCCATGTAAACATTCTCCCTTAATGCCTAGAGATATTAAATTCAAGAGAGACCCTTTATTCCAATGCCTATCAAATGCATTACTTAGATCTAAAAATATGCTAGTAGGTAATAACCTTTCCGATGGGCCTCTTTACAGTCTGATTCGAAGCGAAGGAGGTGATCTTCGCACGAATGGGCTTTCCTACATCCTGACTGATATGGGGAGAACAGATTATTATTTTCAATATAAGTTTCAAGTCTTGGTTTTATCATTCTTTGCATGACCTTGGTGAGGGTTGACGTTAGGGAGATGGGGCGGTATGAAGCAGGGTTTGTTTTTTCCTTATTGGGCTTAAGTATTGGTACTATAATGGCCTCGCCCCAGCTTTCTGGGGTAGAGCCTTCTTTCCAAGACTGATTATATAGCTTTAAGAGTTTTTCTTTGGCATGTATTGGTAAATTTTTAATCATATCATAATGGATCGCATCTTCGCCTGGGGCAGAACTATTACATTGATCAAGGGCCATGTTTAATTCAAGGAGGGAGAATGGTTTATTATACTCAATATCGTCATGTGGGGCTGTGTTATTTTCATTGTAGAGATCGTATTCTTGCTCTTTATATTGTTTATTTGCCAAAAATTCAGCACTGTAATTGTCATTACTGCTGATTTTCTTATAGTGTTGCACCAGAAAATTTGCCTTATCTTTTTCCATAACCACCGGATCGTTGTCGTTCAGAAGTGTACCAATAGAGCTAGATGATTTGCCTCTAAATTTATTGACAACGTCCCATACTTCTTTTGATGTTGTTTTATGGTTTATTTGTGTTATGTACTTTTCAAGGCTGGTGCGTTTTGCTTTTTTAATGATCTCTACAGCCTTATTACGGAGTGACCTGTATTTTTGCAGATTTTCATCATTCTTATTTCTGCTATAATTTTTTCCTAGCATTCTCCCTTTGTTTAACTGCATTTGCGCAATCCTCAGTCCACCAGGGTATAACCTTTTTCCTATTGTTCTTGCCTTTGACCATTGGTATACTCTTTTTACTAATACTATAGATATCATTTATAAATTGTGTGTGATTTTCATCCACTGTCTTGCCCTCAGTGTTATAATGGAAATGCCTGATTGCGAAGTCATGATATTGGTCCCAGTCTGCTTTACCTATCTTATATTTGCGGGTGGTATGAATCGCCTCTGTTTTTATTGAAAATTCTAATCCAGCAATATTGGAAAATGGTCACTGCCAAAAGTATTATTGATAACTCCAAAGAATGCATATTGTGCCAATGTATGAGAAACTATTGCCAAATCTATTGCTGAGTCTTTTTGATTTGGTAAATCACTTAGCCTTGTTATATTTCCATCATTTAATACAACTAGATTTTTCTGTGATAATAGATTTAACATAGTCTCAGAGGCCGAGTCACACCTTGGATCGCCCGGGGGATTCCAGAGTGGGTTTTTAATGTTGAAATCTCCCAGAATTACTGAGTGGTTTCGTATGTTAGAGAACATTTTTTGATAGTGTTCTTCGGTGTTATGTTTTTCATATGCTACATAACAATTATAAATTGTTATGTTTTTGCTGTGACCATATATAGTTATGCCGTTAATTTCATATTCATTGTGAATTATTGACCTTTCAACTGTGAATTTGATGCCCTGTTTGACATATATTATTGTACCGCCTCCTTCTTGATCTGTGCGTTTTTGATATGTTGCAATTTCATAGTCATAAAGCTTTGGTGGTGTTATTTTTTTTCCATATCTAAACGCTTCCTGAATACACACGGCATGTATTGTATCTGTGGATGACTTAAGGAAGCTGTTTAATTCGGTGACCTTTGTATTTTTGTCCCCTGCAAACCCCCGGGCGTTCCAAGACATTATATTAAAGTTACATTGCACGCTGAGCATGCGTATTTAAACTGCTCGGTTTTGCACGCTGGGCATGCGCATTTAACCTTCTCGGTTTGGCACGCTGGGCATGCGCAGGGGAACATTTATTTGCTCGGCAGCGCACGCTGCACCCTGAGCATGCGCAATAACTATTTCTCGTTTATGGTTATAACACACTAAATAGTTGTTGTTCTTTATTCTATATAAAACTGACCTATTTCCAATGACCGCAGCACACATCAGGACCCATTTTAAATTTCTGTAACTTACATTTTCTTGAAGAATATTGTCAGTGCTAACTAAAAATCAAAAGAAAAGTGGGGGTCATGTTTGATGCAAGAAAAATAATTTCAGTCAAACACACAAACTGCAAAATCAGCTAAAAAATGAGACCCCAAATTATACTGGTGGTGTATGATCTAAGTTTCCATGAAAAATTTTGTCATGGTGTTATTTCATGATCAAAATGCTATCTTCATGTCAAGCATAGATCTGTCATGTGATTTTACCCAAAAAAATGCAAAGAAAATAAGGAAAATAGCTCTACACAGCGAAAAAACTGAGGACTATTTGTATCCGCCATTATGCGACTACCTTTTTTTTTCGCGCCATTTTTCTATTTAGTGTCTGTATGCCTATAAGAAAAACTTTTTTTCTGACAGTGTGCCAATTTCATTTGAAATGTACAAGAAACCAAATGCATGAAGAAATATAAGGTTTTAGCTTGATATCAACTGTTTCCAAGTTTTTATGGCATTTTTAGTACCATAAGACAAGTGTCAGATTTTGTCAAAATAGCTGTCGCGACATAATGTTGAAGCAATTACCCTAAATTCAGCCTTGTTTTGCCCTGTTTTGACATTTCTACTCTGATCTGCTTGCAAATTACACATTATAAACTGTTATATATCTTCACTTTTACCTCTGATGGACAGAAAATAGGAGTCAGTAGTCTATAAATATGCAGTTTTTGAAAAAAATACACCCAAAACAGTGAAAATGTGATAATTTTGGGTTTTATCCTCATTTTCAACAAAATTGCAATTAATTTGTCATTTTCTATCAAATTCTAATCAAACTAGCCCATTTCCACCATTATCTGGCCAGGTTTCATTTTTTACCAATGTCATCTTATAGGTTATAACACACTAAATAGTTGTTGTTCTTTATTCTATATAAAACTGACCTATTTCCAATGACCGCAGCACACATCAGGACCCATTTTAAATTTCTGTGACTTACATTTTCTTGAAGAATATTGTCAGTGCTAACTAAAAATCAAAAGAAAAGTGGGGGTCATGTTTGATGCAAGAAAAATAATTTCAGTCAAACACACAAACTGCAAAATCAGCTAAAAAATGAGACCCCAAATTATACTGGTGGTGTATGATCTAAGTTTCCATGAAAAATTTTGTCATGGTGTTATTTCATGATCAAAATGCTATCTTCATGTCAAGCATAGATCTGTCATGTGATTTTACCCAAAAAAATGCAAAGAAAATAAGGAAAATAGCTCTACACAGCGAAAAAACTGAGGACTATTTGTATCCGCCATTATGCGACTACCTTTTTTTTTCGCGCCATTTTTCTATTTAGTGTCTGTATGCCTATAAGAAAAACTTTTTTTTCTGACAGTGTGCCAATTTCATTTGAAATGTACAAGAAACCCAAATGCATGAAGAAATATAAGGTTTTAGCTTGATATCAACTGTTTCCAAGTTTTTATGGCATTTTCAGTACCATAAGACAAAGTGTCAGATTTTGTCAAAAATAGCTGTCGCGACATAATGTTGAAGCAATTACCCTAAATTCAGCCTTGTTTTGCCCTGTTTTGACATTTTCTACTCTGATCTGCTTGCAAATTACACATTTAAACTGTTATATATCTTCACTTTTACCTCTGATGGACAGAAAATAGGAGTCAGTAGTCTATAAATATGCAGTTTTTGAAAAAAATACACCCAAAACAGTGAAAATGTGATAATTTTGGGTTTTATCCTCATTTTCAACAAAATTGCAATTAATTTGTCATTTTCTATCAAATTCTAATCAAACTAGCCCATTTCCACCATTATCTGGCCAGGTTTCATTTTTTACCAATGTCATCTTATAGGTTATAACACACTAAATAGTTGTTGTTCTTTATTCTATATAAAACTGACCTATTTCCAATGACCGCAGCACACATCAGGACCCATTTTAAATTTCTGTAACTTACATTTTCTTGAAGAATATTGTCAGTGCTAACTAAAAATCAAAAGAAAAGTGGGGGTCATGTTTGATGCAAGAAAAATAATTTCAGTCAAACACACAAACTGCAAAATCAGCTAAAAAATGAGACCCCAAATTATACTGGTGGTGTATGATCTAAGTTTCCATGAAAAATTTTGTCATGGTGTTATTTCATGATCAAAATGCTATCTTCATGTCAAGCATAGATCTGTCATGTGATTTTACCCAAAAAAATGCAAAGAAAATAAGGAAAATAGCTCTACACAGCGAAAAAACTGAGGACTATTTGTATCCGCCATTATGCGACTACCATTTTTTTTCGCGCCATTTTTCTATTTAGTGTCTGTATGCCTTATGCACGCGTTTCTAACCGTGCAACACGTTTCACATTTCGCCTTCAACACGCGAGTTGCTCGCGTTATCACGCAAACTCGGGGAACAAACTCGCAGGCGCCACTGTATATTCTTATTGATTTCATCTGACTGTATCATGTAACTCAATGTATTTTAGGGTTTTTCCCAAATTTGTTTTGAATGTCTCTGTTATATATTTGGGTAATTCTGCACGTTTTCAACGAAATGTTTTCTAAAATGTAGAGTTTGATTAAACTCTGACTTTTCAAAACTTCAGAATATACCTAGAAAATTCAACAACAAAAAAAGATAGGGTCATGTGCTTGTTTTTTTGCTAGCCTGTTTGTTTGTTTGTTTGTTTTGGGTTTAACGCCGTTTTTCAACAGTATATCAGTCATGTAACGGCGGGCAGTTAACCTAACCAGTGTTCCTGGATTCTGCACCAGTACAAACCTGTTCTCCGCAAGTAACTGTAAGCTTCCCCACATGAATTATCAGAGGTGGAGGACGAATGATTTAAGACACAGTGTCTTTAATCAAATCGTCACGGAGAACATACGCCCCGCCCGGGGATCGAACTCGCGACCCCACGATCCGTAGACCAACGCTCTCCTTACTGAGCTAAGCGGGCGGACTGATTTGAAAAATTTGTACCTCACGCAATATTTAATAATGGGAGTCTTTGGGAAAATCATTATCATCATAACATTTTCACGAATAGAATTTTTTCTACAATGTAGATTTGGATGAAGCTTCTCACAGTTGTAAATAAACACATCGCCTATAATTTGGTGAAATAAAATGTACAGGTCCGTTTGTTTATTTTTAGCTCACCTGTCACAAAGTGACAAGGTGAGCTTTTGTGATCGCGCGGTGTCCGTCGTCCGTCGTCCGTCCGTCAGTCAGTCCGTGCGTTCGTAAACTTTTGCTTGTGACCACTCTAGAGGTCACATTTTTTGTGGGATCTTTATGAAAGTTGGTCAGAATGTTCATCTTGATGATATCTAGGTCAAGTTCGAAACTTGGTCACGTGCCATCAAAAACTAGGTCAGCAGGTCTAAAAATAGAAAAACCTTGTGACCTCTCTAGAGGCCATATATTTCATAAGATCTTCATGAAAATTGGTCAGAACATTCATCTTGATGATATCTAGGTCAAGTTCGAAACTGGGTTACGTGCCATCAAAAACTAGGTCAGTAGGTCAAATAATAGAAAAACCTTGTGACCTCTCGTAAGGCCATATTTTTCATGGGATCTATATGAAAGTTGGTCTGAATGTTCATCTTGATGATATCTAGGTCAAGTTCGAAACTGCGTCACGTGCCGTCAAAAACTAGGTCAGTAGGTCTAAAAATAGAAAAACCTTGTGACCTCTCTAGAGGCCATATATTTCATGAGATCTTCATGAAAATTGGTCAGAATGTTTACCTTGATGATATCTAGGTCAAGTTTGAAAGTGGGTCACGTGCTATCAAAAACTAGGTCAGTAGGTCAAATAATAGAAAAACCTTGTGACCTCTCTAGAGGCCATATTTTTCATGGGATCTGTATGAAAGTTGGTCTGAATGTTCATCTTAATGATATCTAGGTCAAATTCGAAAGTGGATCACGTGCCATCAAAAACTAGGTCAGTAGGTCAATTAATAGAAAAACATTATGACCTCTCTAAAGGCCATATTTTTCATGGGATCTGTATGAAAGTTGGTCTGAATGTTCATCTTGATGATATCTAGGTCAAGTTCGATACAAGGTCATGTGCGTTCAAAAACTAGGTCAGTAGGTCTAAAAATAGAAAAACCTTGTGACCTCTCTAGAGGCCATACTTGTGAATGGATCTCCACAAAAATTGGTCAGAATGTTCATCTTGATGATGTCTAGGTCAAGTTTGAAAGTGGGTCACGTGCCGTCAAAAAGTAGGTCAGTAGGTCAAATAATGAAAAAACGTTGTGACCTCTCTAGAGGCCATATTTTTCTTGGGATCTGTATGAAAGTCGGCTTGAATGTTGATCTTGATGATATATAGATCAGGTTTGAAACTGGGTCAACTGCGATCAAAAACTAGGTCAGTAGATCTTGAAATAGAAAAACCTTGTGACCTGTCTAGAGGCCATACCCTTGAATGGATCTTCATGAAAATTGGTCAAAATGTTCACCTTGATGATATCTAGGTCAAGTTTGAAATGGGTCACGTGCCTTAAAAAACTAGGTCAATAGGTCAAATAATAAAACAACCTTGTGACCTCTCTAGAGGCCATACTTTTCATGGGATCTGTATGAAAGTTGGTCTGAATGTTCATCTTGATGATATCTAGGTCAAGTTTGAAATTGGGTCAACTGCGGTCAAAAACTAGGTCAGTAGGTCTAAAATTAGAAAAATCTTTTGACCTCTCTAGAGGCCATATTTATCAATGGATCTTCATAAAAATTGATCTGAATGTTCAACTTGATGATATCTAGGTCACTTTAGAAACTGGGTCACGTGCAGTCAAAAACTAGGCCAGTAGGTATAAAAATAGAAAAAACCTTGTGACCTCTCTAGAGGCCATACATTTCATGAGATCTTCATGAAAATTAGTGAGAATGTTCATCTTGATGATATCCAGGTAAAATTCAAAACAGGGTCACGTACCTTTGAAAACTAGGTCAATAGGTCAAATAATAGAAAAACCTTGTGAGCTCTCTAGAGACCATATTTTTCAATCGATCTTCATGAAAATTGGTCAGCATTTTTATCTTGATAATATCTAGGTCAAGTTCAAAACTGGGTCACATGAGCTCAAAAACTAGGTCACTATGTTAAAATAATAGAAAAAACGACGTCATACTCAAAACTGGGTCATGTGGGAAGAGGTGAGCGATTCAGGACCATCATGGTCCTCTTGTTTAGATATTTGATCATGATTAAATCGAACCGGACACTTTAAGACATTATTTTGATTATTTTAACGTGTCATATGTTTTAATATCATATTTTGACTTTAGAAATATAACAACAGTGCCATTGTAATAAATTTACTCACAGATTCTTATGAATTCATAAAATGATTTTCATTTCCGTACGTCGAATCCCGGCTTTATTGTACTTTTTCCAGATAAATGACATTACGCCATCACTTCGGGTTTATCAAACGTGCAGAACTACCTTAACACTGAATTATTTCTAACAGAAAAGCATCACTTAAAATGATTATTTATAATGAAAAGAATGTTTAGCTTACTAGTATTGTGGCGATGTAAATAGTGTGAATATCGATATTTAATAATTAATACCAATACCAATACCAATAATGATGAATAAGAAAAGAATCTTTTTCATATTCCCCCCAAAAATGTCATCTTATGAAAAATCACCTGTACACCAATAGATCAATTAACTTCTCCCTGTTACATTAAGAATGTTTTGCACTTTAAAACCTCAACTTTTATAGCTGTACAAAATACAAACATACAAATAAATGTTTTTCCCACCTACTTAGGTAACATTTGTGATTGTAAACAAAAAACTGTTACCTGCTTGAGGTTATGTTTTTCTTTTAAATCAATTAAAAGTGATAATACACATTAGTTTACTTAATGTTCGGTTTTAAGAGGATTTTCTATGTATAATATTCCTTTGTGGCCATGAAAAAACGCCCAGTTTTCGGAATTCAGAGTTTCCGTTATTCAGAGTGATTTTTGGTTGAACTTAAAAAAGATAAACTTGGGACTTTGAAAATCGTCCGATTTTTCAGAGGATTCCGGTTTTTAGAGGCTCCGAATTTCGGAGTTTTTACTTCAAAACCAAGAATCCAGTCAATAAATAGAATAAGTATGTAGCTGTTTACAAAATAATTTTAACAAACATGTAAAATTCGTTTGCCTACAAATCACAAGGAAACAAGAGCTCTTAAAACACGAAATGCTCCCCCTCGATACTGTCAGTAATTGCACAACGAACAGAAATTATTTGGTCACTGTGTACTGTACGTTTGACATACTGACCTTAAATCATTCATTATTGGTCATTTACAATTCATAAGTGACTTCCGTATCAAATGTGATCTAAGACCAAAGCATTTTCTAGACAAACGCAGTTCTAATGTTCTGGGTCAATGTGACATTGATCTTTTACCTACTGACCTCAAAATAGGGTCATCTACTGGTCATGATCATCCTTTCTATTACGTTTCGTGATCATAGACCAAAGGGTTCTCAAGTTATCTTCCAGAAACCAGTTTAAATATTCCGAGTCACTTTGACCTTGACCTTTGACCTACCGACCTCAAGGTCGATAGGGGTCATCACTGGTCATGATCAGCCTCCCTATAAAACTTCGTAATCCTAGGCCTAAGCATTTTAAGTTACTACCGGAAACGGTTCAACTGTTCCGGACGACTGTGACGTTGACCTTTCACCTAAAAAAACTTGGGTCAGTTGCTGGTCACGATCAACCTCCCTATCAAGTTTCCTAGGTCCTATCAAGTTATCCTAGTCCCTAGCATTCTCAAGTTATAGTCTGGACACCGTTGAGCTGTTCCGGATGACTCTGACCTTGACCTTTGACCTACTGACCCCAAATCAATAGGAGTCATCTGTTGGTCTTGATTAACCTCCCTTTTTAAGTTTCGTGATCAGAGGTATAAGGGTTCTGAAGTTATCGTACAGAAACGGTTTGGATGTTTCAGGCCACTTTACCTTGACCTTTGACCTACTGATTTCAAAATCAATAGGGGCATCTGCTGGTCAAGACCAACCTCCTATTAACTTTCATGATCCCAGGCCCCAACCTTCTTGAGTTATCATCCGGAAACCGTTTAAATGTTCCGGGTCACTGTGACCTTGACCTCTGACCTACTGACCTCAAATTAAATAGGGCTTATCTGCTGGTCATGACCAACCTCCCTTTTAACTTTCATTTTTCCAGGTATACGCGTTCTTGGGTTATCATCCGGAAACCGATTGGTTGACAGACCGACAGTCCTACCGACCGACCGACATCTGCAAAACAATATACCTCTCCTTCTCCGAAGGGAGGCATAAATATACATATATAACTAATCCGAAAAAGTTGCATTGGCATATATTCGTTGCTTTATGAGACTCATAAAACTCTACCCTGAACAGAATTTATTTTCAAACGTGAACGAAAGCAAAAGTCTTACTTTTTGTCTGAAAATTAATCACTTTGCATCACATCACTGAGGCAAAATCTTTTTTATTTCTAAGTAAGAGGAAAATAACCACCAAGTTTGTAATATTTTCACAAGTGATGCAGCCAGGCGTAAATTGTTAGGTGTGGTGCCTACACGTGAAGATACTTTTTATCAGTGAATTATCACTGTATTTGACACTTCACTATAATAATTGCACATAATTTATGTTGCACACTAATATTCCAATAATGTGATAACATAATAGTACTTTTTCAATTAAAACAATTTCTCATTTATGGCAGGTGTGGCGCTATTCATGATCGGTCTTGAGCGGTTAATCAGACACAATTAAAGAATGTCTTCAGTTACTTTGGTTGGTTGCGGTTAAGCCTCGAAATGATCTATTCGTTATGATATCAAACAAGAATTTCGTTTATTTTGATCTCTAGTCAATGAGTCTAAATATTGTCCTGATACTGACTGTATTTCGTTTTTATTGTAATTGTATTTTTTTTTCTGATGTTTGCATTGATTGTAAAGCTTTTATTGTGGATTTAAGGTACGGTAACAGACTGTACTCTTTTTGTACTGCACGACTACGAGTAAACCTAGGAATCGCATCATTATCATATTCGTAGTTGCTCATTTCCTCCAAAACCTGTAGAACACAAGGTCCCAAGTTTGCACTGTAAACGTATCTGCAGGCTTCATGATGATAGATCATAAATATTTTTATACAATATGAGGTGTAATAAGTGCTGTTATATGGTAAGTTTTCTTCAAGCTTTTCACCATCACCATTTCCATTCAGAAGATGTTTTAAAATCCTGGTTACTATTACATGTTTCTCTGATAAAATATTCCTCATGAAATGCTGTTCTATCTCAGTAAATGCTAATCTCCCACCTACTTTAAGGCAGCTTTCTGCCGACAAGATCTCTTTAAGGAATGTTTCTGGCTTCACATAATCGTTAACCTCCTTCAAAAACCGCTGTTGACTTTTACTATCAATAATCTTGACCGCTGGTACAAGATCAACATGTATAGGTCTTTGTTGTCCAAATCTATTACTATAAATGAACTGCATCTTGAATGCTGGACCTTGTATGCCAATAAACGTTTTAAAATCTAGTTTCCGTGCTCGTGGGTGTTTTTGTCTGAGAGAGGTGTAATGTAAGGACTGTCCATATTTAGGAATTACTCTAGAAACAAGACCTCTTGAATCTAAAAATGGTATTGGTAAGAAGTATGTACTACCACCTAGAATAGGAAAAATAAAGTCAAACTCATCTGGAAAATTATTCTTTGTTCCATCATAAAAGCTACCAACCTTTATGATAGTACTCTTGAAAGATTTCACATAGCTTTCATTTTCTACTATATATCTGTAAAGAGAACAATCTCTCTGAACGGGGAAATAGAATTCATCTATATTCTTTATAGAAAAGATATCCGCCTGAAAATGATATCTTTGTATTTGGTTACATAGTTCCATGGCAATTTCGCCATCTGCTAGTATCTGGTCAACAAGATCCTGCACAAGAGTCTCTATCCCTGTCTGGATAAACTCAACCTCTTCCTGTTCTATTTTGAATATACATTGCTTTTCATAAGCATCTTTCAAATATAAATCCAGGTTATTTTTCCTTCTAAACGAATGTGATTGCCCCATGATCAAGGCAAGATTTCCTGTTTTATCTATTTTCCAAGTGTTAATTTTACTTTAATTCCCGATTGTTAACTTTTTATTTTGTATTATCCAATAAAATTTGTTTAAATCATCCTTTAGTTTGAAAATGATTTTCCCCACAAAAATACGCCTACTTGTAGCAGACTTTAATCTAATATCAGTGAACAACTCTTCACAGATAATACTGTCATCAAAAAGATAAAACCAACTATCAGGTCATTGATGAAACAGCCAATCAAACAACATGTTGAATGCTGGTTAAAACAACTGCATATATATGGAGAGATTTTGTACTAAAATTGAAAAGATTGGTGTTAGTTTTATATAACCAATGTTGTCGGTGTAACTGAATTTATACAAAGTGTTTTTTCAAAATGATCTTTTCATACTGGATAAGGCATATTCATTTCGGTGGGGGGGGGGGGGGAAGGGGAGGGCGGATCAAAGATTTTTTTCTAGTGAGGGGGTGGGAGGGCTCCAAAAGAGGATAGGTGCGGGAGAGGGTATCCCCAATGTGATGGTTGGGGTACGGTGTGCTTTCCCGAAAACGTTTTGTTTCTCGGGGTCAACGGAAAGCGAATTTCGAGCGTCTTAAAGTAAAAAAAAAGGACAAGAATCTGAATCTTATCAACAATGTAATTATCACTTCGAAAGTAGGAAATCCAATAATATTTTACAATTTTCCCATGAAACGAAATTTTAAGCCTCCTGCTAATGACTCGCCGACTTCTAAAGGGTTATTAAAATATAATATAAATCATGTATTTCTATTATCGATGTAGATGTTGGCCGTTTGGTATCAAATGTTAACAGTTCTAACCACGAGTAGATCTCAAAACCACTTTTGAAATGCAACCTATTTTATTAATAAGTTTTAAACTGTGCTCAGAATCAACTGATCAGATGCTGAGGTTTGGTAACTTCAATTCTTGGACATTTTTATGCACCAAATTTGGAAAACATATGTATTATGTGATGGCGCATGCGTCTGTGCATCCATCTTTCCATAATATTTCCCATCCAGAGCATAATCCAGTACATGTAACATTTTAAGCTATTGACTTTGAATTGGGCATAAGGTCAGACACTGCTATTAATTTTCCCATAGGCTTAATATTGTAAGAAATGACAGTGAAGGACCCCTTTAAAACTTTTGTTGGCACATAAGGTGTCATTTTCCCTATCAAATAGCCTTCCAGACACAAAAAAATACCATTTTCATATGGGCATGCCCGATCCATATTTTTTTATTTTCATTCAAAGACGACCACCCTCAACGGTGCATGGAGTTTAGTGGTGAATTTCAAACTAGTACTTACTTCACTATATTGCTAATTCCAGAATTATATGTATAGCCAGGCAGCTATAAAATACCTCAAATTACACAGAAAACATTACATTTCAAGATTTTAAAGATATTTTTATGTTCCAAGGCAACACCTTTTTACCCAATCAGCTGATGTCTGATTGACTCTTTCGGATTTCACTACATACTTTTCAGCTAATCCGAAGCCTCTATTCTAATAGCATTATCTGACTATAAAGGTAGACTGCGACGAGACGTTGTGCACAAAACCTGAACCAGGTCAGTAGGTCAAAAGTCGAGGTCACAAATGGGACTCATAAGTCAAAGTTTTGTTTCCATAGTATAACTTAAGTCTTCAATGTATTGAACTTGGTGTAAAGGTAGGTAGCAATGAGATAATTGCATGAATCAGGTTTGTAAGTCAAAGGTCAAGGTCACAAATTGATCTCAAAGGACCAAGTTGTCCTTTATATTTCGTGCCTGCAGCATAACTAAATACTCAATCCAAGTATCGACTTAATCTTGGCACATTGGTAGGTATAGACGAGACAATATGCAGAGTACATGAACCAGGTCAAAAGTCAAAAGCTAAGCTGACAGCAAGGTCAAATCTGTCCGTCATACTTTGTGGCCAGAGCATAACTTGATAACCGTTAAATGTATTGACTTCAAGTGGTAATGAGGTATTTTGAGAGTGCAACAATCCACATTACACAGACCAGACCCCCCACCCACATCTCTCTAATGGAAAAAGAAAAAGCATTTTTATGTTTGTGCATACTTGAACCAGGCTGGTAGCTAAAAGGTAAATGTCTCAGCGAGGTCAAATCGGTCCATCATATTTGTTTCCATATTGAGCGTATCTCAATAACCATCCAAGATGTTGATTTGAACATGGCATAGAGGTAGAACATGAACCACGGCAAAGGCCAATTTCACAACTGGAGTTCAAACGTCAAATTTGACCAACATATGTTATGTCTGGAAAGATAACTTCTAACTGTTAATGTTTGTAGATAGCGATGAGACAGGAGCGGAGTCAAGGTCAGAAATGGAGCTCAGATGTCCGATTTGCCATTCATATTTTGTGCAGCATAAATTATCTTAATAACCATTAAAGCTACTGACTTTAATCTTGGCATAAATGTTGGTGGCAATGAGGCGTATGAAGAGTGATGCATAACCTTCTATTATACTAGTAACAGAATTTCACATTTGGTAACCAACTACCAAGCCAGTACTATGTATCGCGTATAGTGTTATCCTGGTCTATAACAGCCTTTTGTAAGAATATTTTGGGCGATCAACATCCTAGCCGTTTTTTCGGATCATAAGATGCACGAATCTAGCCCGTTTTTAGTATTGTATTATGCGTGATACTCTACTACAAAAGTATTTTAAGTATATCTGATGATCAGCTACCTAGCCAGTGTTTCATATCATGTGGTTTGACTCTAATTTTAACAGCATTTTGTAAGTATATCTAGTGATCAACTAGCTAACCTGTCTCTCATATCATGTGATGTCTGACTCTCAAAAGCATTTTATACGTATGTGTGATGATCAACTACCTAACCTAAGTACTCCATGTTTTATATCATGTCTACTCTATCTAGTGATCAACTAACTAACTGTTTCATATCATGTGATGTTTGATCCGCTGCATCAAATGCATTTTGTATATGTGTGATGAACTAACTGCTCAGTGATTTTTATCACGTTGTGTTTGATCCTCTACTATATCTTGTGATCAACTAACTAGCCCGTGTTTGGCATCATGTAATTCGTGACCCTATGCTTTAACAACATTTTGTAACTTTATGCAGGAAATTAACTACCACGGCTGTATATTGAGAATTCTGTACTATGCAAGTTTTTTGAAGGTATCCCTCTATTAAGTTCTTATATGCATTATATGAAAATTAATGTGATGACAGGCCAGGGCCTATAAGGTGAGTCTTTCCTTTCGGAAATCTTTAGAAGTACATAATGGAATTCAATCAATTTAGCTAAAAGCATCATTTAGTGGTACAAGTTTTCATAATTATTCAAATTCTTAGAAGAAGAGAATGGGAGGGCAGGAGCATACATAAATGTGAAAGCAGTTTTAATTTAATATCATTACGTAATTAAAAATGGTGACTATAACAACAAAATGTTTAACTGTACAAGAGAAAATAAATACCCTTTAGTAACATTTTACATATATAATGCATACTTAACTTGAATGTAAATAGAAAAAAATAAAGACAAAATAATAAACAAAAAATATGGAAATACCTTACAACAATCAGAATCTTCTATTTTATCTGAAAAACTATTGCTTAAGGAATGCTGACGTATTTTCTCAATTCAGTTAAATATTGGGTCCCATGATAAGCTGTATGCCCTGTCATTTCATATTGTAGACAGTTAAGATAAACTAACGATAAAATGAAAGTGTTATTTTGAGGTAACAAAGTGCTTAATCGATGCAGTTGTTATTATATTTTTAAAACAAAATGATGAGATAATTATCACATTATATGGACCTACACTATAAAATGATGAGATGATTTTCAAATTATCTGGACTCCTACTATTAATAGATTAATAGATAGTCTTCAGGTTATTTGGACTCTCACAATAAACAGAAAAGATAGTTTTCAAATTATACAGACTTGTAAAATAAATATATGACAATTTTCAGACTATCTGGGCTCAAAAAAAATAATGTGATAAGACAATTTTCATATTTTCCAGACTTGCAACATATATAACTGACATAATTTTCAGATTATCTGGACTTTTACTATAGAAAAGATACTGGGTTAATACAGCATATTACATATTCAAAAGTATAAAGCATCTGTGGTAGTTTTATACCAACTAAAGATCTGCTAAAATCGATTTTTATATATCTTACTTTTGGTATATTCCCAAAACTGTGGGAAGAGATCACAGGAAAAACATTCAAAGCAAGAAATTATATAATATTCAAAACGATTTCAAGCTTTTGGCAATGAAACTAATTTAGAATCCTAATTTTAAACTGCAGCTTTTTTAAATATGGAAAGGATTCAGACAAAATGGGACTGAACAAGAATGTCAATTACTAGTAGTAAAATGCACTAAATATCTTGTAAAATTAATGCAAATACATGAAAAAAATATAGCAAATAAAGCTCTGAAGTAAATATTTATACTGAGATTTCTCAATAGAACACAGATGTAAAGTGGATTTCAAAAATATATCTATAAATATATAACAATCACAGATTTGTAATGCTCACATAATATGTCCTAACAACCTCTTTAACAGAAAGACAATTTTCCCACAGAGGCTTGGACTATACAATATCTATATATATTTCATTGATTATGATAAATCCTGAATTGACAAATTATTTGAGCCGCACCATGAGAAAACGACCAGTCTGGTCAGGATCCATGCCGTTCACTAATGGTTTCCCTAATTACAATAGGCTTTGAAAGAGAAGAAAATGGATCTTGAACATACTGCGCGGATGCACAGGCTGGTCTGGATCCATGCTGGTCGCAAATGCACTATGTTGGTTTAATATTTCATGTAAAAAAATTTAACTCGATCATGTTACGATTGATTAATAACAGTCATTTTTTACCATACTGACATGTACATTTCAGGTGTGTGACATCATTTCAGAGGGTGTCTTTGCATTAAAAAATTCATTAATGTCAATATCTTTAAATTAACACAGGCGAAGGAGCTGGTGAATTATCATTATATTCACGAAATAAAGATTACCTTGAATACAAGAGTTGCCTTAAATACTTAATTACACAATTTTACACTGTAGAAACAACGTGTGGCGTTAACTCACATGAATACATCAAGTGCTGTGCAAACTACTACATTAATTTAACAACATATTTAAACACATTGTCCTAGCCTTATATATGTCCATGTCAATTTGTAACTAGATACTTGTTATTTCTCATTTTCTTCATGCAAACATTTATAACTACCATCATGGGAATACAAAAGAATACAGTTATTTTGTGGTGCGTCTTTAACTAAAAACTTAACCCTCAGTATAAAATAAAATGGTCTGGATTCGAAACCCCTAGATCTAAATGGTTTTGAAATGTTACAGGCACAAAGAAAAAGAGGCTAAAAGACGCTTACTGGACAATCCTGTGAAAATAACTAGCAGCCGTATGATTATTTCGTCATTCGATTTTTAGGTCATCTCGGAGTGAGGTATTGTGATAATTCACTGTCTGTTGTCCGTCTGCCGTCTGTCCGCCGTCCACACTTATTTTCAGATGACATCTCTACTGAAACTACTGGTCAGAACTGCATCTAAGTTAGTGTGCGTTTCTAGAGGTTGTCAGATCAAAATTTGAAAGATGACTTTTTTCATGCAACATCGTTATAAGCCATCCGCCAAAAGAAAAGCATCAGGTTCCAATTTTTCAAATCAGCCTAGCAAACAATCAAGCACACGACCCTTTCTTTTTATTTGCTGCATTTTCTAATTTTAAAGCTTTGAAAAACATGTATCAGTGTTTAATCAAATTGTACATTGTAGAAATTTCTATCCGAGCGTGCAAAACTGCCATAAAGGACTTCTTCTAATTAACTGCTTGATGAATCTCCGTCGTTATAACGTCCACTCATTACTTTTTTATTCAAGTGAGGGGAGCACTTTGCCCCGTTCAGGTGCCAATAGAGCTAAAATTAGATATAAATAATTTCTTCTCATGAACCGCTTGATGGATTTTTACATGATCTTTAATGGGCCAGTATAGCTAGAAATGTTGCATCATTATAAGGTCCTCTCCCATATTTGTTTAAATTTTTAAATAGGCCGGTTGGTTCTGTTTAGGAGCAGCTAAAGCTTAAAACAAAACCAATTTAAAGAATCTCAGTCTGCTACTGTTGTGTAATTTTGTCTTTTGATAATTCCTGTGATATGCAGGCTCCATAACATCAGATCCCCTTTCTAATTCCCAGTTTGTTTACGTTTGTTTAGTCCTGCCCATTGTTTTCTCGTTTGGGGCAAGCCCATTATTTTATCTGGGGACCAAACGCCACTTTTCATGGAATTACACGCCGCAACACCGTTTGAATATATCTACGGATGTCTCTAAATTGCTTTTTGTACTTTTAGCATGTGTAAATGTTGAGTTCTGCTTAACCCGCGGTTAGAAGGCGTGGACGGTAGCATGCATTTCCACTACCGTCCATGAACAGGCTCAATCAAACTGAGCCTGCAACATTTTCGTTTCTGTCGTATTGAGCGACCTGTGAAGTTTCCGCTTTTTCTATTACATTGGTAATTATGTTTCGGGACGTTTATTGAGTTTGCAGGGTTTATCGAATACTTAAAGATAACCATTGGCCATCTTTTACTGAAATATTTTTAGATATTTAATTCAAATGTATAAAGTCCTTCACTATATATATAAATAAAGGCTTCATAAAGAACTACATTCATAATTAAATGATATGCAGTAACAGTTGATTGTTAATTCAACAGATGATTCTTGCGTTACTGCCCATGAAAAGGGCAAAATTTTCTATCTTGGCCCTTTTAGCCATAAAGAGGTTTCATTTATGCTTTGTTTTGATACAAACTTGCATAGAATGTTGATCTTTAGGCCAAGTACGAAACTGCGTCATGTAGGGTCAAAAACTTGGTCACCAGGTCAAATCAAAGACAAACTTTGTTAACACTCATTAGGCCACTTTTATGACCTTATCATCATGAAATTTGATCAGAATATTTATCTTGATGATTCCTAGGCCAAGTTCGAAACTGGGTCATTTGGGATCAAAAACTAGGTCACCAGCTTAAATCAATGGACAAGCTTGCCTATAGGTAATATTTATGTCCCTATCTTCATGAAACTTGGTACAAACATTTATCTCTGTATATAAAAAAAACCACATTTCACATGACAAAGTCATGAAATTGCCTCTGCTTCCTCTGTCGTCTAAACCTTAATATACCAACTGTGATACCTGAAACAGAGGTCATTAACTTTTTTGGAAACTTAATTAAACTTGGTAATACGCAAGGTCAATGGTTGTTTAATATGATACATTAAATACATTTAAAGAAGAGCATTGCCTAATGGGGGCAGATGCTAACACTCGACAGTGTTTCTTCCCCATAAAGGGTAAGGTCACCTAGGGGTCAACTTAAGATTGGTCAACGTGACGGTCTTTCCTGAAGGGTTATTGTGTCAAACTGTCATTCAAATCTTTTAAATTCTATATTCAATATGCCTCGAACTCGAGTTAGAGCTTATTATGAATAAAATGACCCGTCCCTGGATCCGTGCTTGGGACCTCGAGACTTCGGGTTTAGAGGTATGGTTACCCGTTCCCTATCCACTTCCTTCTTACAATCAAACTAAGGGGGTCGGGAAGTCTTGGAGGAATAAGAATTTTATAATATATTAAATTTTGCCAAAGAAAGAATTCGAATTCTAGTCCGAAGAATAAACATCATTTGATATGTTCGATAGGTTAGTGTGTATGAAATGGGGCTTGAACTCGTAACACTTCCCTCGTAACAAAGCGAAAATACACATGACAAAATATAAAATCATAAGACATAAATTCGTATCGGAACTAAGAATATAAAAGACCATTCTTCTATATCTTTGAATAGTTTGCCCAATTCTGGGCTTATTTTCGTTGCCCTATTTAAAGTTTCGACTGCGGAAAATAGCGAAGAAAAAATGTCTGCATAAAATTAAGACTTTTTTCTTGTTTCTTTAACGATTCGGATCGGATCACTGTCATCTTTCATGCGATTGTAGTTGTCTCCCCTATCATTTCAGCAGTGATAAATTTCCACCCCCAGGATTTAAAATTCAGCTAAAGTCTGTTTTCCAAGACTCGGCATCATACTGTGAGTAAAATTCCCGCCTATCGGGAACTTCCCATGTATGCCCGGTGCTCGCCCCCCACCCACCCCCCGCCCCCACAACCCCACGGGGCAAAACATTGATAGGTGCATAAACCAAACAAAAGAAAACAGATATTGCTATCGTCACAGATTTTGTCGAGACCTCCGTTTTATGTTGTACTTCTGTAGGTCCTTGTATGAGGTAATCAAGCTGCTTACACGTTCTTCAAGTGTTTGATAATTGCTAGATTTGTAGATTAAATATCAACGGTGGTTAGTTACTATCCCTGATTTCTGACTGATAACATATCATTATATATATGTAACAGCTCTATAAAGGCATTTAGTTGTTGGCAGTTTGTACAATGAAGGTATGATCACTTGGAACATTTTTGTATTTTTTATGGCACGGTTAAGGGGGCGTGAGAGGTGTTGCGCGATTCATTACCTCTTATGAACAGAATCAATCAAACCGAGTATGCTATTTTTCTTCTTGGTTGCATTCTTTGCTACAAAAGGATCTTTTTACGATTTTATTTTACAAAGATCTGTCTCTCTGCTTTTCCATCTGTCACACTTGTTTACCCAACTCCTAGCTTCTATTGTTTCCATCCAACTGAAATTAAACTTGGTATACATCATCATTCAGTATGAAGTGAATATGTTTTCGGGCCTTCCATGGCCTATTATTTTTAGCTTACCTGAGCATGAAATGCTCAATGTGAGCTGTTGTGACCGGTCATAGTCCTGCGTTCGTCGTCGTGAGTCAACATATGCCTTGTTAACACTCTAGAGGCCACAGTGACCCAATCTTTATGAAACATAGTCGGAGTGTTTGTCTTGATGACCTCTAGGTCAAGTTTGAAACCGGGTCATGTGATATCAAAAATTAAGGTCAGTAGGCCAGATAAAGGGAAAACCTTGTGAACACTCTATTATCTACAATTTAAGCTTAAAACTCATGTGAAGTGGTCAGAATGTGTGGGTTTATAACTTCTAGGTCAGGTTTGCATCTGAATCATGAGGGGTCAAAATCTATGTCACCAGTCCAAAGGAAAAGCTTGTTAGCACACTAGAGGACATATTTTTGACCCTGTCTTCGTAAAACTTGATCAGAATATTTATCTTGATGACCGTTATACGGAATACGAATTCAGTCATGTGGAATCAAACTTAAGGTCACTAAGCCAGATAATTTAAGGAAAAGCTTGTTAAAACTGTACAGGCCACATTTTTGACACTATCTTCATGAACTTGATCCGAATGTTTATCTTGATGATTCCAAGTCTAAGTCTAACAGGTGAGCTAAGTAGGGTCATCATGACTCTTTTGTCTATATATTTTTTAAAATTCTTATTTAAACTTTTTTTTTGCAATTTTAATGAAAAAGAATCTTCTGAAGACATACCGAATCGCTTTAAGATTTCTTTCTATTATAAAATGTAACTTATGGAAACAGTTTGCAAAACTTCGGAATAAAAAAGATAAAGAAGTCTGGAGGCATGCAGCTTTCTTAACACTCTAACGACCACATTTGAAGTTTGAACCTCATGCGAATTGGTCAGAATGTTTCTCTATATAACCTCTTGGTCAGCTTAGAATCTGGATTGTGTGGGGTAAAAAGAAGTCATTGGATCAAATCAAAGGCAAAGCTTGTTAACACTATAGAGGCCACATTTTTAACCCTATCGTCATGAGACTTGGTCAGAATGTTTGTCTTAATGATTTTTTATGTCAAATTATTATCTTGATTTTGTAAGGTCAAAAACTAGGTCACCTACTGAAATCACAGGAAAAGTTTGTTAACACTCTAGAGGCCACATTTATGACCCAAATCTTAATGAAACTTTGTCAGAATGTTTATCGTAATGATCTCTAGGCCAGGTTTGAAATTAAATTATTCAGAGTCAAACATTAGATATCTAGGCTAGTTCAAAGGAGGAGCTTGTTTACACTCTTGACATCACATTTATGACCCTATTATCATGTAACTTAGTCAGAATGGTTATCTTGGAAATTCCTAGGACAAGTTTGAGACTGGGTTATATGGGATCAAAATCTAGGTCACTCTGTCAAATCAAAGTAAAAGCCTCTTAGCATTCTAGAATCCACAGTTTAAGTTTGAAACACATGAAAATTCGTCAGAATATTTATCTTTATGATCCCTAAGCCAGATTTGAAACTGGGTCATGTTTGGTTAAAATCAAGGTCAACCGCTCAAATCAAAGAAAAAGCTTGTTAATACTGTAGAGGCAACATTTTATTCTATCTTTATAAAACTTAGTCAGAATGTTTAACTTGATGATTCCGAGCCTCGAAGACCAAAATTGAATCTGGCTGACGTGGATTGAAAAACCAAGGTCACTCGCTCAAATCAAAGGACAAAAATGTTAACGACCGAGAGACCACATTAACGTCCTTATCTTCATGGAATTCGAACGACCGAGAGACCACATTAATGTCCTTATCTTCATGGAATTCGATCAGAATGTTTACCTTGATGGCCTCTATACCATGTTTGAAACTTGGTTATGTGGGGTCAAAAACTGGGTCACCCACTGAAATCAAGTGAACGCTCGTTAACATTCATTTGAGAGGTCACATTTATGACCCTATCTTTATGAAAGTTGATAAGAATGTTTATCTTGATGATCCCTGGGTCAAGTTTGATCCTAGATCATTCGGGATCAAAAACTAGGTCATGTGCTGAAATCACACGAAAACTTTGTTAACACTTTCGATACCACATTTATGATCCTATCTTCATAAAACTTGGTCATAATGTTCATCTAGATGATCTCTACTCAAAGGACAAGCTGTTACCGCTCTAGAGGCTGTAGGCCCAATTACTCAGGTGATGGATCCAGTGTCATTATGACTCGTTGTTGTACATATAGTCCACATATAATGTTGTGCAATCTTGTGTGCGTCATATTGCAATGCACTTTGTCTGTGCGAGTGGGAGTTTGCCATATGACCTAAAATTGTTGCCGTGACATTAAAGCCAACCTCATTAGTGTAAGTACTTGACAAAAATATTTAATTATGTATTTAAGGCAACTCTTATATTCAAGGCAACAGAAACGTACGATTGAACTGCGGAATGGCATCTGAAAATCAAAGGCAATTGAAAAACAGCTTTAGAATATACATAGACACCCATTATAGTTTCTTAATATAATAATCTTTACTGTTAAATACACTTTTCTTATTTGCACGAAACTATGCTTTTAGCCAAAGTGGCTCCTTTTAGAAAACATGTATTTTAAAAAGATGGACCGGCGGTCTAGCGGTAACACGTTTTACTGTTAATCCACAGGTCCAGAGTTCGAATCCCGGTTCAGGCACTGAAAATTTCTGAGATGCTCTTGAGTGTATCCCACTTAATTTAGAGGACTGTACTTGTTCTTCCACGGAAAGACGGTTCTATACATTGGGCATGATAAAGAACCAGCCTGTCTATTCGCAAACAGCTAGGCTAAGTTAGTCAGACAGGCCTGTATCTAAAATGGATTTCTCTATGTTCTGAGGGTTCCATATCTCACTCTGTCCCTCTCGTCAGACCGCTCAGTGTCTGTACTTGTAGAAGATGAAGTTCGCGTCCTGTGTCACTGCGTCTGATAAATATAAAGCGGCTTGAACGTGTTTATGTTGAAAAGGGCGTTACAAAAATCTAGTATAATAATAATAATAATAATATCACGAAATATGCTTCTGTAAATGTATGTAACTGCAAAATCTATCAAAATTAGTATCTCCCAAATTACAGTTATTTCACAACACTTCTGGTTTATTTAACTTTTTAGAATCCTGACATAGTGCAAAGTCAAAAGTTACAGAATGTGAGGAAAAAATATAGATCAAGTTCAAGTTATGAATCGCCACCAAGACAGCCAAACAGTTAAGAGTTTAAATTGTTTGTGGGAACCATTGAAATGATACGTCTTTTTATACTAGCTCATACTAAATACAGTATCAGTAATCTTAATCTTTAAACGCAAAGGAGAGTCCTTATATGTATCAAATGAAGTTTGATCACAAGGTTAGCTTGGCAACCAGGAATCATGATTTCAATCTAGACCGAGGTACAGCTACTCTTTGATGATTGACTGAAGACACTACCTCTTAGTTAATTCGTCCTTTGTCTCTGATTCATATGTGGATTTGATGTAACTTATACTCATTTAAGCAAGAACGAACCGGTACTGTTTACAAAATGATAATGTATATCTTAAACAGTGGTTTTTCATTGTATAATATCTATTTTTTGGAGTTCAGATGTGAGGGCATTGTATCAAGCAGAGCCAGAGTGATCTGAATGATAAAAATGATTTCAGTCAAGGGAAGATCACTGAGATATATTATCTCAAATCTTATTATTATCTGACATTTATAAAAGATAGTACCTAAAATTTTAAATTATGAAAAACAATTTTATAAAAAGATACTGGTTGCTGAAATTTAAGACTGAATACAATTCTTAAGTATTTAAGAATCTCTGAAACTTCTTATTTAATTTCCATGTAGCTGCTCTTGCAGATAGTCATACCTTTCAAGTCATTGATAAATATTCAATCGCAAAACGGAAAACAAGATATCTGTTTGAAACATGCTCAGAGAAATCAAAAGAACATAATTTTGTAAAGAAAGGAATACTTGTTCTGCAGATCCAATGGCTATTTATGCACATTTTTGTCAGTTTTAAGTTGGTACTTCTGCTATTTTATCGAGTTTCACATAATAGAATTTAATCAGACTCTGCACATACCTTTGGTTATGTCTACCTTATCTAAAACAAAAAGAAAATTGATAGGTCACCCTATTATATTTCGCTTAAATCAAATTACAACGAGGTGGGGTGTGGCGGGCATTTATACAACGCAGGTTGGTACGAAATACTCTTTCAGTGTTCGAGCAAATGACTTAGAAATATATATATTCAATTATCAAACGGCAGATTTATGATAAGCGGATTTTAAGGTGTTTCTGAAGCATTTTGATGGCATAAAATGATGGAAGTTTCCGCCTTTTTTTAACAAAACCTATAGTTTACGAATGTACGGTACGGGTACGGTACGGAATTAGAAACAGCTGTGACTCAATGCAGAGTTGAAGCGCTGGTATAAATAACAGACTCCAGTATATGTCGGATTGAAGCAGTTTGAACTAGAAGTACTTTAAATGTTCATTTTTTTGTAACCATGGTGATACTTAACCTAACCTTTAGTCAGTATATTATACATTTTATACATTAAATGCATGCGAACATACAATAATTTGCGAATTTTTGCCGTACGCGACATTAGATAATCACTTCCGGGCATGCGCAGAAGACCGCACCAACTCTGCAGTGAGCTACATCGATTAGAAATACAACCAAATTGGCACGGTGTTTGGGTAAATATCGACCCGTCCGGAAAAACTGTAGCGAGTGCCTTTAAATGCTATTTGAATATGCACGATACGATGCGTGACAGTTTAATGCACCGCGGTAAAAATGTCTTACTTGGTATAAATACATGTATATTCTGAACTATTTCAAACCCTATAAATTCATTTTTATACGATACTGAATTCATCTAGTTTTCCTGGTCACGTTATCAGGATATAAAACATGGCTACATTATATTTTTTAACCAATATATACCGTGAGTTTCCATGCGTTTAAATCTTTGTCCAAGTTCCCCAAAGCCGAGTATTTACACATATCATATGTATGCATGTGTTCGAAAAGGTACCCGACTGACAATTAAAGGCTTTGTCAATAATGATAAAGGCTAGTCTCGACTACTAAACTGGTTGTATCAAATGACCACACAGAATTGCTCAAATGGTGTCAAAAATATAATTTCGTTGACAATTCTATGCATGCACTGGCCATAAAACATTTTTTTTTTTTTTGTAATATGATCGGAATTTTGACCTTGGACGCGTTCCATGCCTAATGTTCACAAAACAATTTTCGGTCTCAGCTGGGTTTTAGATTAACATTTTGACAGCCAGTTTTAATGGTACTTAAAGATTAAATTCCTGTTGAAACTGATAATTCATACTGAGTAGTCACTTTAAGATAGTAAATTTAAAACAACTTTTAACATGCAATTCTGATATCAGATTATGTAAATTCCTTTGTTTATTTCCAAACATGCTGATACACGACTCATTTAGGATGTTTTAGCTAAAATACGATTATTTATTGGTTCTCGTTTCGACGGGGTTGAAAGATACATGTATGAGAACCTCCTGTATGGTTAGACAAAGTGTTGAACTAAATCATTAAAGATATTTCAATAAAACTTCTATTTAATCGAACAGTAGATACAATTATCAAAATTAATGAAAAACTTTTTCGTACAGAAGTCTACGAGAACACGATATTTATACTGTGCAACAAAAATTAAACGGACTTTAATTCAGATTTTTTTCTTTTTTATTATTTTTTTTTTTTTCACAATGATATTTTGTACCGCATTTTTTCTTATTTTGTTGTTAGGAAAAAATAGTCTAGGAATTGTATTGACGGACACATATTTAAACAATGAATTGCCGTTATCTTCAAATCCATGTTTCCAATTATATTTTTAATGCATGAACATATTTAGGTAAGGTATTATAGTAAAGTGGGTTCGAAACTTCGCATGTCATGTCGTTCGATTCGCGCGGAGGTTAAGTAACGCCAGAAATGTCTCATAATATAAAAACGAAATGTTAAAGCATACGGGTGATTGAAGATCCTGCTTAGCGCAATTAAAATGCGACAGAGTATTTAGATGACATCTGAATATTGCGATTACGTGTTTTGAATGTAACTTATTCACTGTCCATATATTTTCAAACGTAGGTATTGCATAATAGCAGATAATTATATCAAAATACACTAATTTGTACAGTGAAGGCAAAAGTTACTACACATATAGGTAAAAGAATCATATGTACTCCCAATTATGTTTTCTTTTTTGCAAAACTTTAAATATTTTGAGAAAACCCCTACTGTAAGTACGCAATCCCGCTGTCCGCAGTCCGCGTCAAAGTAAGTTGAAAATCTCTAATAGACCTTTATCATGGACACGGACATGGAAATGTAAATGTAAACTTACTCTGTACAGCGGTCAAATCTGAGGGGTTTTCTCAAACATATTATTGGAATCATGGTAACCTATTGTACTTAGTGTGTATCGAGAATATGTATAATTATAATTACAGCGCATCGTCTTTTAAATTGTGTAGAGGTAAAGTTTAATCCTGTAAAGTTGCATGCTGTACATACTTACAAAAACATGTATATTTTGGATTTCCAAGATTGCTATTTTTATTTTCGCAAATCTATTTTTGTTTGAACCAATCAGACAACTTGTTCGAAAGTCAAAGAGTAAGAAAAATTTGCAGTTAAACCAGGGCTCGAACCTGGGACCTCTCGCTTACAGAGCAAGAGCGCTACCGACAGAGCTAACCGGCTATCTGACATTTTTCTATATAAAAATAGTCAATATCAAATACCAAAGCTTTTTAAAGCTTGCAGAATGTTGTAAGTTAACTTTTAATTGTCTAGCGAAGGGTTGTCAGAACGAGGCCATCAATAGCTCGTTGTCAGATCCTATGCGTAGCGTAATAGGAGATGTACTTTAGTCAGATTGGGGTGCTCTAAAACAACTAAAAGATACACAAGGAATTAAAAAAGAAAGGAATATGAATAGAAATTACAAAGATAACTGACGGTCGGTGTAGGAGTGTAGTTAGGTGGTTTAACGATATGGGTGTTTGGGACAATACTTAAAAAATAGAACAACATAAAACTTATTTGTTTGTTGTCTCATGTTTTGGTAGTCAGGGTGTAAGAGTCAGAGGGATGGAGGAAGATAGATATTTAGAAACAATATCAGCTATAACATGGCCTGTAAAACGGAAGTTAAGTTTTGCAATATATTCCACTCCGGTTGGTAAAGTATTGGTATTTCACAGAAACAGTACCTATTTATTTCAGAAGCTTACTTTATTATAAAATAAATAATGTGGTTTAATGTTTGTTCTTACTTGCCTATTTGCACTTTTGAGATACGAGATGAAGCCATTGCCAGTTGTACAGGCGTAAAGAGTTGGAGCATATCAGAAATTTATCCTTTAACAAGACCAGTCCTTACGAAATGATGCTTTTTTTATTATAGTGATTGTAGTAAGAAGGCATTGAGAAGGTTGACTTAAACATTGAACCAACACTTTTACAAAATATAAGGTTTAATGATTATAGGGGCAGTCACTAGAAAAATTTAGAAGATGGCCAACTTTGACCCGAGAGCAAAGAGCAAAACCGACACAGACGTCGGTGTGGATACATATTATAGAAATCCTTATTCGCTTAAATTGATTGAGCTTAATTACAGTAAATGACAACGAGATGTTATGAAAAAAAACTTTGTTTATACGCAGCTTTCTAATATAGAAAGGCTTGGATATAAATGGGGTAGCTGCTTGTTTGTTACTGAAAATAGAAAAATGGTTTTCGGTCAAGAGTTTAGAATGACATATTATCACCAAACATGAGAAATAACATAGTTAAAAAAACACCAGCTTGCAATTACATTAGAGCTGTTTGGATCAAAGTTCAAAGTTGCTGTATCTAAATTAATAGATAATGTTCTGCCATAAACTATACTTGTTTGAGTGAAAAGACCTAGTAATGGTCTGTTTGAGTTGAGGTCAATTTGTTTTACCTATACAAAAAAAACCCAAACACCTACCAATGAATTTAGTTCAAAATGTATTTACTGCCACTACGATGAACGCGTTGCTTGCCGATAGGCTGTCAAAATAATTCTCAAAAATTTCAAAAGTAAAACATGTTATTTTATCAAATGGCAGACAATAAATAAAAGTACAGGTATGTGACGTTTGATTAAACTGAACATGGTATTTTTTTTCATCTGATGTATATGTAGATATAATGTGTTCGTCTGAGTTCTCCTTGTGGATAAGATTTATTCGCAGCAGAGGACAGCACTGCCAAGAATTATAAAGATATGTTGTGCCTTGATAATTATAATTACGCGAAAAGCTTTATTATATTAATATCTTAAAAAAAAACGAACTCCTGTGGTTACATTTTTTTGTGTTTTGAGAAAACCCCCAGATATTGACCATAGTACATAGTACGATTACATTGTCCGTGTCCGTTATAAAGGTCTAATAAGACAGCGGGCTACGTTACATCTTATTAGACCTTTATAACGGACACGGACAATGTAATCGTACTATGTACTCTGGTCAATATCTGGGGATTTTCTCAAAACACAAAAATTGTAACCACAGGATTTCGTTTTTTTTTTAAGATATTAATATAATAAAGGTTTTCGCGTAATTATAATTATCAAGGCACAACATATATCTTTATAATTCTTGGCAGTGCTCTCGTCTGCTGCGAATAAATCTTGTCCTCAAGGAGAACACAGACGAACACTTTATATCTACATATACATCAGATGAAAAAATACCATGTTCAGTTTAATCAAACGTCACATACCTGTAATTTTATTTATTGTCATTTGATAAAATACTATTTTTTACTTTTGAAATTTTTGAGAATTATTTTGACAGTCTAGGTAAAACAATTCTGACCTCAACTCAAATAGACCATTGCTAGGTCTTTTCACTCAAATCAGTATAGTTTATGGCAGAACATTATCTATTAACTTAGATACAGCGACTTTGATCCAAACAGCTCTAATGCAATTGCAAGCTGGTGTTTTTTTAACTATGTTATTTCTCATGTTTGGTGATAAACTCTTGACCGAAAACGATTTTTCTGTTTTCAGTAACAAATAAGCAGCTACCCCATATATATCCAAGCCTTTCTATATTAGAAAGCTACCTATAAACAAAGTTTTGTCATAACATCTCGTTGTCATTTACTGTAATTAAGCTCAATCAATTTAAGCGAATAAGGATTTCTATAATATGTACTCACACAGACGTCTGTGTCGGTTTTGCTCTTTGCGCTCGGGTCAAAGTTGGCCACCTTCTAAATTTTTCTAGTAACCGCCCCTATAATCATTAAACCTCATATTTTGTAAAAGTGTTGGTTCAATGTTTAAGTCAACCTTCTCAGTGCCTTCTTACTACAATCACTATAATAAAAAAGCAACATTTCTTAAGGACTTATCTTATTAAAGGATAAATTTCTCACATGCTCCAACTCCTTACGCCTGTACAACTGGCAATAGCTTCATCTCGTATCTCAAAAGTGCAAATAGGCAAGTAAGAACAAACAGTAAACCACATTATTTATTTTGTAATAAAGTAAGCTTCTCAAATAAATATATATAGGTACTATTTCTGTGAAATACTAATGTTTTACCAACCGGAGCGGAATATATTGCAAAACTTAACTTTCGTTTTGAACAGGCTCTATATCACGACTTTCGAAAGTGCTGACGTAAAACAGGTAATCTCTGATAATCGATCTTCATAAATGTCAGTTACAGTCGTTTGTGATTAGAACTATATTGCGCGTTTAACTGAAATAAGGTTCCAAATTGTTACAGAAAGTAGTCTTTTTGTTTTGCTACTTAGAGCCTCCTCGGAAGTATCATTAGCCCTTTCCTCCACTTACTTTACTAGCCAACAAAAATATGAGGATCCAGTGTTTACAGGCTGTATTATAGCTGATATTGTTTCTAAATATCTATTTTCCTCCATCCCTCTGATTCTTACACCCTCACTACTAAAACATGAGACAACAAACAAATAAGTTTTATGTTGTTCTAATTTTTAAGTATTGTCCCAAACACCCAGATCCTTAAACCATCCAGTTACACTCCTACACCGACCGTCAGTTATCTTTGTAATTTTTATTCATATTCCTTTCTTTTTTAATTCCTTGTGTATCTTTTAGTTGTTTTAGAGCACCCCATCCTTTCTCAAACAGTTGCAAATACGTCACAGATCACTGTTTTTGTAAGTATGTACAGCATGCAAATTTACAGGATTCAACTTTACCTCTACACATTTTAAAAGACAATGCGCTGTAATTATAATTATACATATTCTCGATACACACTAAGTACAATAAGTACAATAAGTTACCATGATTCCAATAATATGTTTGAGTTTGAGAAAACCCCTCAAATTTGATCGCTGTACAGAGTAAGTTTACATTTACATTTCCATGTCCGTGTCCGTGATAAAGGTCTATTGATCTGCTTTACCCGACTACGCAACATAACTACTATGACTGTTTTATATTGTGTATTTGTACCACACAGGCTTTTTGATAGTTAACATTATCTTTTCTGCTTTACATGCAATTTGAGGGGCCTCCGCGGTAATGCTGCCAAATCAGTTTAAGATTAACATATCAAGAAATTGCAAACACTCAGTTTATTTCCTTTCAAAAACTTACATAATATTTAACTTCATTTCATGTTTTTCACAGTGAACCCAGAACTTCAGAGAAAGTTCACTGTAAAAATATTATTAATGAATTTCACTGGTATGGAACTACAAAATAGGTTAAATTTGTTTAAAATCATTGACAAGACATGGAATTAAAAGAAAGATGTTTTCAAGATCGAAATATCTTGTACCACTTTCCACCAGATGTTACATTTTTAGTTGTGGTTAAGCCGAACATAAAAAATTGCATCTGTGATGCACTTTCCATCTTACACTGAAAAATATATCTTCTACAGTTTTAATGTTTACTTTTCCAATTAAAATGTGTACGATTTAAGGTGTCTCAGTAATATCTTTGTGTAAAATAAGTCTAACTGGACAATGAATGGTTAAAGAAATATTCGATTCCTATTCCAAAGAAGTTCAATTCAAGATGGACTTGCTTTGCAATAGCAAAATAAGCCAGTTCAAGATAGACCTTTTTGATAATTAGTAATTAATAAATAATAAATCAACATCTGAATTTCATGACTTTTACAGTTTCAGGACAATACTTGGATCCTGAAAAGATTATGTATATCATCTAGCTCTAACAAAATAATTATGTAAAAAGTGATTTTGTGGAAAAAAAAAAGATTTGGGTCTGTTTTACGCTGATATACCACACTCATACCAGATTTTTAGCCCGCCCGCTTAGCTCAGTAGGTAAGAGCGTTGGTCTACGGACCGCGGGGTCGCGAGTTCGATCCTCGGGCGGGGCGTATGTTCTCCGTGACTATTTGATACACGACATTGTGTCTGAAATCATTAGTCCTCCACCTCTGATAATTCATGTGGGAAAGTTGGCAGTTACTTGCGGAGAACAGGTTTGTACTGGTACAGAATCCAGGAACACGGTTAGGTTAACTGCCCGCCGTTACATGACTGAAATACTGTTGAAAAACGGCGTTAAAACCCAAAACAAACAAACAAACAAACATACCAGATTTCAACTACAACATGGAACTTCATTTTGGACTAATTCACATGTAACACTGTGTAGTCACTCCCTGTTTGGTGTAAACAATCCATAATTATGTCTCCCAACATACAGTGGTGTGGGAGACATGTTGATTTACTCCCGTCTGTGTGTCTGTGTGTGTATGTATGTCTGTCTGTCACAAACTTTGTCCGCACTGTAAGTCGAAGATTTATCATCTGATCTTCACAAAACTTGAACAAAATGTGTTTGCCAATAAGTCTTCGGCCAAGTTCGATAACTAGCCAAATCGGCACACGTACTTTGGAATTATGGCCCTTGAAACTTGTTTTTGATAATCAAAGCACTGAAAGTCTGATAAGGCAGTTCAGGTCGTGGTGCATGAGTGACTCATATAATACAGTTCATATGATAAGGTAGTTGTGGTCATAACTGTTTTAAACTCAGTAAAATACCATTTTACCAGCTTTCTACTACATAAACTGTAAGGTCAAAGATCAGACAAAAAGTTTACACTTTTATCTTTACACAATACGTCCAGGTCTGTTATGACAATGGAAAATGTCATGTGATTGTTAAATGTTAGATGAATATGAGATGTTTTAAATATCACACATATCACAATCGCAAATTGTACAACTACATGTACAGTTATTATTTGTTTTAGTTCAAACTTGCTGTAAGTTTGGTTCCAACATAAAACTGTAGGGTATATGCATTATGTATCCTCAATCAGCACGTACAACACGTGCATGTTTACAGATTGGAATTTCGTGCATATATTTAGCTGAATGATGGATAACCCATTTTATAGACTGATATATCAACTTTTTGGCCGGCGGGCCACCAAAATATTATTTCGCCGTCTTACTCGCCGAATTAATAGGTCTAGGAAAACCCATACAGTAATTATTGCAAGATATTTCCAAATAGATTGTTCCTTCCGATACTTTCAGTAGGCCTACGAGAGATGTCTTGTGCTCTAGCTTAGTCAGCGTCGTATTGAATTTAGAAAGGTAATTCTTTCCAAATAATGTTTCTTTATTAAATGTACATAGCTAATCTTTTTTTTCCAATTGTGTTATTGTAGGACCAGAATAATGACGCTAACTGGCGCTAACTAGTTATTATAGCTATAAAGATATTAATGATACTTAGGTGATTAGAATTTAAACCCAAGACTAACTAGAGGCCAGACTAAGGGACATAGAGACCAGATACCAGCAACCATTTACACACAGGCACCTATATTTAAACAAAAACGTACAGGGGGAATCCCTAACCACCTCACAGTAGAGGGATACCCACTTATGTATCTACCCCCACTTGGCACTATGTGCCTCCGCAATAACGCCTTCGGTCTCAACTTGTGTCCAAAAATAATTTTACATGATTACGCCCACGTAATGTTAAGCGTAACATTATGACGTCATCGAAACGTGATGAAGTCAGTGCAGCATTATGCACCTGTCAATATTTTGCCCGTCCGGGGGGGGGGGCGGCGGGCTGACCCGGGGGAATTTGACATTTCAAAAATTTTGTTGTCTAAATCCCCACCCTAGAGGCAACCTTTTTTGTCTAAATCCCACCCTAGAGCCTGGTTGGTACATCAAATGTTTGTCAAATTCCCGCCTGTCGGGAATGGTCTTCTGTCTAATGTCCCCTGTATGCCCGCCGCTCCCCCGGGCGGGCAAAATATTGACAGGTGCATTACGACGTATTAGAGTGCATGCTTATTGGCAAAGTTAGTAATTTTCTTTCAAAATATCTTTTTAAAGGAGATATATACTCGGTTAAATAAGCCCTGCATAGCTTGATGTTTTCTTCGTTATAGCGCAAAATAAAAAATTACATGCATCTTTGGATTTACCATAGTCAACAGATATCTGTTACAAGGACACTGGTCGAAACAGAATGAAAATCAATACATAAATGATCAAGTTATAACAGTTTATATGCACTGGGGGTAAGCCTTCAAAAATGGCAGAATTAGCAGTTAATTTGAAAAGTGCTCAGAATAGTCTTTCTTGCATTCTTTCTTCACACACTGACTGTACACACAGACAAAGTCCTGAATTTCAGTAAGTTATTATATTGTTGATCAATCAAACACCAAGTAACTTAATTACTTTATTTGTAAAATGAATTTTATAAAAGAAAATAAACTTACGATCTATATTCAAAGTTTGGCCACTGTCACAGTAATGGCTAATCTACTGCCATGGCGTCCGTTAAGACGACTAACTAATGAAGACCGGGCTTGTGCTCTGGGACATTTACAAGCTGGTATGCGACCCCAGGATGGTGCAGCGATATTTGGAATTCACCGGAGTACTGTTTGTTGTTCGTCTTAATCAGCGGTATGAAGCAGTGTCACATTCAGCGTGGAGAATATACGCATTATTAGTGTTTGGTAGTAAAACAGTGATTTAACCATTTTTGACAGAGGACTCATGGGGACTGCTTTTATGGATTACTCAAGAACGGATACTTGGATTTTATTTCCGTTTTCAGTTCTGTATTAAGCTTTGATTAAAGTTTAATCTGGTATATTCATGTTTGTTGTGTGTACAGTCACCCAAAACAATCGTGTGTGCAGAATACGGAATCCTGTTGGGGCCATTTATAATGTCGCCGTCGCGTTTGTGGGGTCGACACACGACAACGCGAAATGACATAGCGACATTACGAAGTGACACCCGATAATCGCAAACGACGGCGACAATCCCAAACGACAATGTCGCGATATCCACTTTGAAATGTCGCCTTTCAAAAGCACGATATATCGCGATGTCACTTCCCGTTGTCGAGCGTCGTATCGCATTGTCGCTATGTCACTTCGTAATGTCGCGATGTCGCTTCACGTTGTCGTGTTTGGACCCTGCAAACGCGACGGCGACATTATCAAACGACATGCGATAATCTCAAACGACGCTCGGCAACACGAAGCAACAATTTTCTAGTGTCGTATCGTATGTCGCGTGTCGCGGGTTTGGGTGAGGGTCGACGCGCGACAATTCCAAACGATACACGACACGCGAAGTGACACTCGACAATACGAAGCGACATTTTCATAATGTCGTATCGTATTGTCGTGCGTCGGCCGGTGTTCACTTGAATAAATACCGGCTAATCTTGGTCGCATTTTTTCGAAAAATTCATCAATTTCATTTTATCATTAAAAGTGTTAAAAGTAAGGTATCAAAGTGAAATTTCTTTTAATAAGTAGTATTGCCTAATCGAATATTAAAAACAATGTTCCTCCCCGACGGGCACGCCGTCGGGAACATTTGCTGAACTTTGTCATTTTTGGCTTAAAATATTAGCAGTAAAATAAGGAAAAAGTGCTTATAAAATATTTATTTTGGGTAAATAACTGCAAATAAAAACTTGTTTTCATAGAAAATGACAAAATCTGAATGTTTGTGACAAAAAAGACAACATCTGTTCGTCCGTCTGTACGTAATTAAAGATAAAAGCTGTATTTCCGTACCTTTCCTTACGGAAAATGTCCGTTTCGAATAATTGTAGAATGTTCCAAACACAAGATATTTTAATGAAATAACTTTTATAAATTAAATGATTTTTGACAAGTAGGCCAAAGCAATTTTATTTTATTGAATGTCATCCTGAAAATCATTTGCTGCAAAGAAGCAGTTATGGAATAATCATTGAATCACTGGTAGAAACAACATCAACAAAACGATGCTTAAGTAGAAAATGTCAGGTCGAACGGTATATGGGTTTACCTTGACATAAAAACGTATATATCATCTATAGACGAAAAATGAGTATCTAATAATGTGTGTTATCTGTCTGTGTCAGGCAATCTGCTAGTGGTAAATCATGTTCTCTTTGTATCTTTTAACCTTCTGACTGTTTTAGATAAAATTGCTCAAATATTTACCATCAAGAGACCGTTTGAAAACCAAAAGTCTAAAAAGGCTACAAACTTGCGAAATAGATAATCCTTCCCGTTTGCCCCACACATCATACACAGACCTCATCACTCCACACTGACATTCAGGACACAGGGTCACAAGTACAAACATCTTTTGAATATAGGTACTCCATTGATATTCCACATGACTTTCAAAAAGTATGAAGATTTTATGAATACAAACAATATTTTGATGACCTTTATTGCATAGTATGAAAAATGTGCCAAGTTGAAAAAATCTCAGTTGTACATTATAACATGTAAAATGGATATCAAAGCACATTGAAGTACATAACAAAACTATTCGTTTTTTTTTTTTTTGTTTTTTTTTTTAACAAAGTTGAGTATTTTACATTGAGATAACGGAAATATGGCTTAAAAATATTTTGTGCACGTGCTTTTAGGACAGGACTTGAAAATGTCTTCGAGATAACCGAATTTTTGTGCACGTGTTTTTAGGACAGAACTTGAAATTGTCCGCAATTTTGAGATTAGCATATTCAATATATCGAGTTCCAACTGTATATACATTCCATCGTTGGTCTAGTTGTATTCTTTTTACGTAGTTTTGAAAAAAAGAAGAAAAAGAAAACCATTTGGTTATAGAATTTGTTTTTTACACTAAATTTCCTACATTCTAAGCATGAATTAAAAGGCAAAGAGAGCAGGTATGCAGCCTTTTACAAAATAGTTTATAAAATTTCTGTGCCTGTAATAAAGGAAAGAAAATATGATTAAATTTTTTCTATTCACATAAAGGTGTCATTTACTGGTAAGGAAACGTAATATTGTTAGTTTCACTCATAACAGTTACAGTGGCTTTAAGATATTGTACTACCCTGAACTGATTTTTTTTTTCAAATCCAAAACGCAAAAAAATCTGATCTATTTGAGAATTTATCACATGGCATCATTGAGGCATATGTTAATATTGTTTCAGACTAAGAGTAAAAATAGCGTTCTCTCTGTGAACACCAGAGTCAATATTTTCACAAGTGGTGTAGGCATGAGTGAAAATGTTAGATCATGTGTTTACATGTGAAAGGTATTTCTTTTCAGTGAAATATCATTATATTTGATACTTCCCTGTAATATTCCAATAATTTACTGAAACATTGTAATAAAATGGAATAGCACATAAAATAGTACATTCTTGTTTTAAAAAATGTCTCATTTATAAACAGGCGTGGTATTATTCATTGCCACCATTAAACCAAGACTGCAATTATGGTTGCTGGTTGCATTTTTTGCCTCAAAGGATCTTTTCATTATATTCTAACACGACCAGTGAATAACCTACATACACGTAGAGCAAAATCTATCTCGGGTTATTCTGCAATAAACCACTCGCGTGCAATGACGTCATCCGATCCAGGTGTGTAGCACGGTCGTAAAAAGTAGTTACCATTTTTGCTAACACTGTTGATATTAGTATGTCGTGTTAGAATCGAAATAACAAGTTCCCAAGTGTGATTTATCGTAGAATAACCCGAGTTTTTCGTTCTTATGCGAAACAATATTCTTACGCATAAGAACTCAAAACTCGGGTTATTCTACGATAAACCACGTTTGGGAACTTATTATATCTTAAATATAACACAGCATCTCTTAGTTTCGGAAAGACTTAGTAAAGACATAGAATCCAGATATTGACCTGATACTGACTGTATTTTGTCTTTATCATAATCGTATTTATTTTCTGATGTTTGCATTGATTGCAAAGTTTTTATTGTGGATATTAAGTATGGCAACACACTGAATCTGAGTTCTTTATCTCTGAAGTTGTTAAACTTAGGAAACTCATCCTTTTTTTGTATTTACTCATTTCCTCCAAAACCTGTAGAACACAAGGTCCCAAGTCTTCAGTGTCAGTGTATGTACATGCGTCATGATGATATATCATAAGTATTTTTATACAGTAAGATGTATAATAAGTTTCTCTATGACTGAACTGTCGTTTTAAGTATTTTTCAAGCTTTTCACCATCACCATTTCCATTCAGAAGATATTTCAAGATTCTGGTTACTTTCACATGTTTCTTTGATAAAATATTCTTCATGAAATGCTGCTCTATCTCAGTAAATGCTAACTGCCCATCTACAAAGAGGGAATTTCCTGCTGACAAGATCTCTTTACGGAATATTTCTGGCTTCACATAATTTCTAACCTCCTCCGTAAACCGCTGTTGAGTATTTCTGTGAAGTATCTTGATTGCTAGTACAAGATCAACATGTATAGGTCTTTGTTCTCCAAATCCATTACTATAAATGAACTGCATCTTACATGCTGGGCCTTGTATGCCTATAAATTCTTTAAAATGTAGAAACCGTGGTACTTGATGTTTCTTACTCCGGCACCTGTACCGTAAGGACATTCCATATACTGGAATTGCTTCTGAAACATATTCGTTAAAATCTAAAGTAGAACTTTCAAAATATATGGTTTTTCTTATACCTAGAAAAGAAGAAATAAAGTCAAACTCATCAGGAAAGTTATTCTTTGTTCCATCATAAAAGTTACCAACCTTTATGATAGTGTTTTTGACAGTTTTCACATAGCTTTCATTTTCTGCTGCATACCTGTAAAGAGAACAGTCTCTCTGAATGGGGAAACAAACTTCAGCTAAATTATATTCATTAAACAATGTTCTCTGTGAATTATGTTGGATATTTCTACGGCATTTTCATCATCTGCTAGTATCTGATCAACTAGATTCTGTACAAGAGTCTCTATCCCTGTCTGGATGAACTCCACCTCTTCCCGTTCTATTTTGAATTCACATTCCTTTTCATAAACATCATTCAAATATAATTCCAGGTTGTTTTTCCTTTTACGCGAAAGTAAATTCTCCATCATAAAGTCAAGATTTACTCTTTTATCCGATTTTTGAAGAGTTAGTTTTCCTTTGACTTTCACTTTTTTGTGTTTTATTGCGTACTTTCCGTTTTAAATTGGAACATCGTTTTTCTTCTTCAAATGTACGCCTACTTGCTTACTTTGAACTACATGTAAATTGTTTTCAGTTTACAACTCGTCAGCAGAATATAAAGTCGCCATCATAACGTCAAGATTTTACTATTTTATCTGATTTTTAAGTGTTAATTTTCCTTTAGAACCCACTTTTCAATGTTTGATTGCGTACTCTCCTTTCAAGTTTTATTTTAATTCTTTTCAATTTTTGTAAATAGGGGTTTCCCCACAAAAGTACGCCTACTTGATTTTTTTTAACTAACTTAATCAGTATAAAACTCCTCACAGGTATTATTGAGATAAATGTTTTATCAGTTACATGATTTGAAATATTTGTTTTACCGGGTAAAACAAATATTTCAAATCATGTAACTGACTGATAAAACATCCAATCAAACAACTCGTAGAATATTAGTAGAATTATTAATATCAGATAAACCATATTCGAAATTAATATAGACTTCATCAAGTCAAACATTCTGATTAAATTTCATAACGATTCAGTGTAAAATGCAGCCACTATTGCATACACAATGTTTTTTCTTTGATTGGATCTAGCGACCTAGTTTTTGACCGCAGATAAACAATATACGAACTTGACCTAAATTTCATGAAGCCAATCATTCTGATCAAATTTCATGAAGGTAAAGTACAAAATGCAGCCTCTATATCATACACAAATTATGAACAGACGACGGACATCGAGCGATCACAGTAACTCAGGTGAGCTAATAACTGAGAAAGATCGAAAGTGCATCACAACTTGAACCTGGAACTTTAAATAAAAAGAGGGCATAATTCATGACATATTGGTGCCAGCATTATGCCCATGTGTCATATGAATGGGTGATGACGCGGAACAACCATTTTAAGTATGACAGTGATATGGTGAAAAAACATTAAAATTAAACTGAAATTCTGAGATAAAATGAGGCATAATTTATGAAATATTCATGCAAGAGTTATGCCTCTTGTTTCATATGATGTGCATGATGACTCGGAACAACTATTTTATGTTTAATTCAAATCCATGAGATGGAGTGAAATTGCACAGGGCTGCGCCCTCGTGATATAATTCCTTCGCATCTGTACTCCAAACAATGTTTTTATTCAGCGACAAATCACCAAATGAGATATATTATTTCTTAATTTCAGCATTATTAAACCAGTAAGCGTCAAATTAGGGACTGTACATGTTAATGAATTTATTATAATATTCTACGAGTTGTTTGATTGGATGAAATTAATTGGATTATGAAATCTGGGTAAAGTTCGAATGTAGGTCATTTAGGATCAAAGAATAGGTCACCTGGTCAAATCAAAGATATGACATTGTGTATGTAATATTGGCTGCATTTTTTTACTGGATATTGGTGGAATTTGATCAGATTGTTTGTCTAGCTCAAATCTGGTTAACACCTATTGCTTTTAAGATCAATAGGTTAAAGGCAATGGATGCAGCAGCCGAAATGATTCCTCTCTGTTTCTCTCTTAGATTTGATAGTAATTGCACATTATTAGCCACATGATGGCATAGATGATGCCTTATGTTTGCAGATGTTTTCTATGATTATGCTCTTTAATGTGTTGATATCTTCATCCACATTGTGGTCATGAAATATTCCAGTGACAGGCCCAGCTTCCTCAGATGCGCCAAATGTCCCTATCCAGCATCGAAATAGTCGAGCGCACCGTCTCCCACGAAAGCTCTTGTTTTTATTTGAACTGTTTTTAAGCAGCAATTACTTGCTTAAATATTTTTATGAGTCTTTCGCTCTGGTTAAATATCAATAATAATAAATGAAATTTATATAAACAGTTCAAATTGTATGGATAGCCAAAACCTTGAAATTCAGCAGCAAAATACCAAAAATGTTACCAAAATTAGATGTGAATCCATTACAACAGGAAGAAGTGAGAAGAAAATTCGTGTATGCAGTTTCAACCCAAGATCTGTCACAAATAAGACAGTTTCTCTGTGTGATTATATAGTTTCAAATGATTTTGATTTGGTAGCACTCACTGAGACTTGGCTCGGAACTACCCTGGATAAAACGTGTATTGGCGAACTTGTACCGAATGGATATTCAATTAAGTGTGGCACGGTGCAGCGGCAGCCGTGGATGGGGTGTGGCTGTCATACATAAATCTGCATTTACTCTTCGTGTTGTTGCATCTAGTCGTGACAAAGATTTTAAACAATTTGAATACATGGATTGTAATTTGAGCATCAATGGATTTTCTGCACGAGTGGCAGTGATATATAGACCACCACCAACAAAACAAAACGGTTTAAAGACTAGTGTGTTTCTGGAGGAAGAATGGCCTACTTTCCTAGGCAGGTATGCTACAGTTGGTAAAGACATCATTGTGGGATTGTGTCGTATTCCATAAGACCGAGATGCTGTCAGATTTAAAAGTGTATTTCAGTCATGTGGTATGCATTAACATGTGAACGGACTAACCCATGCCCGCGGTCATACATTAGATGTTGTAATAACCAGGAACGACAGCAAAATAAGATCATGAGTCGGGGTCATCAATCCAGGTCTTTGTGAAAATACTGGTAATATGTCATAGGATCACTATGCAATTCACTTCAACGCCTGTGCCACAAAACCAGCTTCGATGCGGAAGCAAGTTTCTTTTCGGAAATCACGCTCTATTGGCGTAAGTTCTTTCAAACAAGACATCTCAGCGTCCCTTGAACTAAATACGTTTCCAGAAGGCACAGACGTGGATCAGCTAGTAAATGCATATTCAAAAGGATTATCCTTACTGGTAGATAAACAGGCTCCCTTACGCACATAAACTATTGTTCTTCATGAAGGTAAACACTTAAAACGCAAGCTTGAGCGGAAATGGCATAAATCCAAACTAACAATCGACCATCAACTTTATAGGGACCAATGTGCTACCATGAATAAACTCCTATTTCAGGCCCGAACCGACTACTTCTGATAAGGTGAAGTCGTGTGGCACTGACCACAAAAGTTTGGCCAAGATAACCAAAAAAAGAATCTACTAGGAGAGAGCCATGATGCTTCCCGTTCCTCTAACACACCATCAAAGGAATTTGCGCAGAAGTTTAGTGACTTTTTCATCGAGAAAATTGAAAACATTAGGAATGATATTATTTCGCAAAGCCAAATTGATCGTGATTCAGTAGACTTACATTGTTCAGAACACCAGGAAGTAACAAACTGTCTTATTGATTTGGCTCCTACAACGACAGAAGAGGTAGAACAAATCATACAAAAATCTCCAAACAAATCCTGCGAACTTGACCCTTTACCAACATGGCTTTCGAAGGAATGTCTCGATGAGCTCTTGCCGCTGATAACAAACATCATAAATACGATGGAATTAGGTTATGTACTAAAAGGGTGTAAAAGTGCTAGGATAAGACCCCTGCTTAAGAAAACAGGTCTTGACCCAAACATTTTCAGAAAGTACAGGCCTGTATCTAACCTCCCTTTCATTTCAAAAATCTTAGAAAAGGTAGTAGATGCGCGTCTTGAGCGGCACTTGAGTGAAAATAAGTTACATGAGGGACTGCAGTCTGCTTACAGAAAGTTTCATTCAACTGAGTCGGCTTTAGTAAAGGTACAGAATGACATCCTCACATCTCTCGATCAAAATTCTGTAACAGTCCTCGTGCTACTCGATCTGTCTGCAGCTTTCGACACGATTGACCACCAAACACTTATACACCGTTTTGAACATCATTTTGGAATCACAGACAAAGCAATTGCATAGATGTCATCATATCTTAGTTACCGCTATCAAACTGTATGCGTTGATGGTGAGTTGTCGACGCCTATGTTGATGAAATACAGTGTGCCCCAGGGATCAGTGATTGGTCCAAAGATCTATATCATGTACACTAAACCCATGGGTACCATATGCAGACGTCATGGACTTCTTCATCATTTCTACGCCGATGACTCTCAATTATACCTATCTTTTAAGCCGATAGAGGATGTGGCCAGAAGTGAGGCTTTGCGCCGCATTGAGAGCTGTCTGGCTGAAATTGTCTCGTGAATGAATTCCAACATGCTGAAGCTCAATGCTGATAATTCCACATCAAAGCGTAACTCCAAGTACATTGATGACGTCTCTGTGAAGGTCGGTAATTCTGTGACAAAATCCACGAAATGTGTGAGGAATCTTATATAATTGGAGCAGTTTTTGACAACGGTATGGTTATGGAACAACAAGTGAACTCTGTGTGCCGGGCTGAATATGCACAACTTCTCTTACCAGTGATGCCACAAAAGCACTTATAAACAGCCTGGTTACTTCATGGTTAGACTACTGTAATGCCTTGTTAAGTGGTATACCAAACAGCACAATTAGCAAGTTGCCAGAACACGGCAGATCGCGTAGTCACTAAGACGCCCCGTCGCAATCATATAACACCGGTTCTGAAGGAGCTTCATTGGTTGCCAGTGAAATACAGGGTGCAGTACAAGGTTCTGAACCACCCCTTTAAGGCTTTACACAGTCAGTCCCCTGCCTATATTAGGGATATGATAGAAGTGTATAAACCTGTCAGAAACCTAAGATCACATGACACGCTGTCACTGGGTATGCCAAAATCTAAAACCATGATGTATGGCAATTACAGCTTTTCGTGCACTGCTCCAGAGCTTTGGAACTCCCTTCCTGTCAAGATTAGGGAAACTGAACTAACTGAACTGCTAGCTGCTTTCAAAAGTCTGCTAAAAACCCACTTCTTTCCTGAATAAAATTAATGTTACCATGGAAACGAATCCCGTTAATGTAAAATTAAAAAGCGCTGACACTGGTCTATTTAAGGAACACGACTTTAGATTTTTATCTGTATTTCAAGACTACCCGTGAGAATGATAATTGCAAGCACAAAATGTCAGATGAAGAGTACAGCTGTATGTATTTTAAGCTTTGAAGTATTTTTGAACATGATTAATTTACACATAACCTTTGCTGATATAGTGTATCATCCCCTTTGACTTAGCAAAAGCAGTTCTTTCCCTTGATTTATTAAAAAGTTGAAAATACTTCTAACTAAACAAAATGTTTTAAATAGAATCTCTAATCCTCAAACAATTATCAATAAGCACATGAAATTTGTCACATTTTGTGGGCACAGTGGTGTATGTACATCTTTCATCAAAATCTCTTCAGTAATTGCAGACTTATCCCCCTTTAATGCCTTTAAAGTTCATAAATTGCCTCAAAATGACTTTTATAAAATCTTAGCCATCATATTTATTTTTCATTTTTATGTGCTAGAATACAGCTGCAAGATAATAGTAGCAATGGTCTTCTATCAAGTTTGTTCAAATGTTTCAGCTAAACCCCTTGTAGGGGCAGTCAGTCCAAAAAAAGTAAAAATGTTAAAAGAACTTCTAGTAAATTGCTGGATGGATCTTTCACAGTCTTGGTGTGTATAATAAGTAGAAGGTTCTCTTTCAAATTTGTTCAACTTGGGGGTACTTTGCCCCTGTTAGTCGTGGCTACAGCTAAAATAGAATTACCTTTAAAGGTCTTCTTTCCATGTATCTCTTGATAGCATTGGCCACTTACGGGGCCGCTAGAGCTAAAATTAGAAAGAAATATCTAATGAACTGCGAGATGGTTCTTTCTTTCTCTTGATATCTAGCATCAATATGATATCAGTATTTTGTAAGTATTATAGTAGTTTACCAATTATTTTCATATATATGGCTGGAAAACACCTACGTAGACATTTCGTGAAGATGCAACTTTTATGCGTTATATGTGAAGTATATGATATAAGTAGTTAATTGATGCCGGTAGTCACAATCCTAAAGTCAAATTAAGGTCAAGAAATTAGGTCAAAGGTCATTAAGTGCAGTTTTAATAAATTTCACTTATATGGCATCATATCTTGGCCATTTGATGAAATAACTGAGCAAAAATGGAATTTAATTGAAGCCGATGTATTTAACTATGAAATAAAATCACTATATGCAAATTAGCTCATTTGCATATTAATTAATATTAATGAAAGCGGCAAAATCGTACCAAATTACGATAAAAATTGACATGCAGATGTACAATATTTATTGTTTTATATATAATTTTCATGATTTGAAAAACAGAAAGGTAAACAAATGATATGTGGGATACTTATCTATTGATAAATGCAACTGTTTATATCGCCATCATATGTGTTCTATATTGCTAGAAGTGGTAGGGGTGAGTTGACTTCTGACCAACAGTTATCTTTAGCACAATTGTGTATTTGTTTTCACAAAAGCAAGGCATTTTTTGTATTAGATACATATCTGCCGGCTATTTCAAAATGTGAACCTATGTCAAACAGCCAATATTGCTGTCATTTTTTTTCAAAATGGCGACCAAGATGACCACCAAAGGTAAGTATGTTCAAAAGTATGCATATATATGAGCGTTTACATATGTTTTAATGTAATTTATTGCAGTATTAAGACTGATAAATATAACTGACAATAAGACCAAACGCCATGAAGGCAACCTCAGATAACCAATATGGCACTCATTTTTCAAAATGGCTGCCAAAAGTCAGTATGTTGAGGTTTCTTTGTATACATTATAGAATTACATAGTTGTTTTATATAGTTTAGTATCGTATTGTGATTGAAAAAACATTACTATTTTAAATCAGGTGACACCATCTCAGACAACCAATAAGACAGTCACTTTTCACAATGGCCGTGAAGAAGTCAGTCTAATATACTGGAGAATGTACAAAAGGTTTTATGTAAGGTTTTGCAGTATTTTGACGGATATGTAACCAAATATACTATTTAAAACATATATTGGGTTTACAGACAGGATAGCCTAAATTGGTATCAATAGTATACTTGGTATAACGACTGGGCGTCCATTGAATCTAGAGGTATAGAGAATGCAACTATGGATATCTTCGGTATATCGGCAGGCAAACTTGACTTTCATACAGGCCACTATGGATATTCTTAGGATACAGACAGGCAAACTGTGTATTAGTGATACATAGTCAGGCCATTTTTGGTATCATTTGTTTACAGACACGCCATCCGGGCTAAATATTGATGCCACTATCAGTATCGAGGGTATACAGACATGCCACTCTGGGTATCCTGTGTATACAGACTGGCCCTTCTTGCTATACATACACACATCTAGGGAAAACCTGGCTATACATATAGGCAACACTAGGTAACCTGGATATAGAGACAGACAAAATGGGTGTCCTGGTTATACAGGAAAATTCTCCTGGGTATACATACATGTACATTCCACTATGGGTCACACACCCGCTTAGCTCAGTAGGGAGAGCGTTGGTCTACAGATCGTGGGGTTGCGGTTTCGATCCCCGGGTGGGGCGAATGTTCTCCGTGAGGATTTGATAAAAGACATTGTGTCTGAAATCATTCGTCCTTCACCTCTGATAATTCATGTGGGGAAGTTGGCAGTTACTTGCGGAGAATAGGTTTGTACTGGTACAGAATCCAGGAACATTGGTTAGGTTAACTGCCCGCTGTTACATGACTGAAATACTGTTGAAAAACGGCGTTAAACCCAAAACAACAAGAGCTGTCCGTAAGACAGCCAAGCTTGACTATTCGACATATTGTCCCAGAGGCAGGAAAATATTACCTAAAAAGGTTAAATATCAAAAGAGTTTTAAGTTCAAAAGGGGGAATAATTTGACCAAAATGCATATCAGTTATGGGACTTGCTGCTATCAACTAGTTTTATAACCCCTAAGGCTCATGTGAAGTTTCAATTCAATATCTGCATTAGTTTTGGAGATAGAAACTGGCATGTAAAACTTTAACCAGAATTTTCAAAGTCCAAAAGGGGGCATAATTTGCCCAAAATACATGCCAGAGTTATGGAACTTGATCCAGTGAGGTTAGTAATTGATCTAGAAAAAGAAAAAATAAGTTTCAAATCTATATGCCTTTTAGTAATAGCTGTATGTACTTGCACGCAAAACTTTAACCAGAATTTGCTAAGTCCAAAAGGGGGCATAATTTGGCCAAAATGAAGGTCAGAGTCATGGGACTTGCTGCTATCAACTAGTTTTATAACCCCGAAGACACATGTGAAGTTTCAAATCAGTATCTGCATTAGTTTTGGAGATATTAACTTGCATGTAAAACTTTAACCAGAATTTTCTAAGTCTAAAAGGGGGCATAATTTGCTCAAAAAACGTGTCAGAGTTATGGAACTTGACCCAGTGAGGTTGGTGATTGATCTAGAAAAAGAAAAAATAAGTTTCAAATCTATATGCCTTTTAGAAATAGCTGTATGTACTTGCACGCAAAACTTTAACCAGAATTTTCTAAGTCCAAAAGGGGGCATAATTTGGCCAAAATAAAAGTAAGAGTTATGGGACTTCCTGCTATCAACTAGATTTATAACCCCGAAGACACACATGAAGTTTCAAATCAATATCTGCATTAGTTTTGGAGATATAAACTTGCATGTAAAACTTTAACCAAAATTTTCTAAGTTCAAAAGGGGGCATCATTTGCTCAAAATACATGTCAGTTATGGGACTTGACCCAGAGAGGTTGGTAATTGACCTAGAAAAAGAAAAAAATAAGTTTCAAAGCTATATGCCTTTAATTGATGACTGTATGTACTTGCATGCAAAACTTTAACCAAGGTGTGACGCCGACGCCGACGCCGACGCCAGAGTGAGTAGAATAGCTAGACTATTCTTCGAATAGTCGAGCTAAAAAACAAATCCACTATGGGTATCTCAGTTATACAATCATTCATTCTGCGTGATTTGTGCACTCTGGCTATACATACAGTCCACTGAGGGTACCTTGGCTATACATACAGGTCACTATGGGTATCATAGGTATACAAAAAGGCCTAACGGGGAATTCTGTGCATACAGACAGGTCATATTGGCTACACATGTATACATACTGGTAAATACTGGTATACTGTATATATAGACAGGCAATTCTGGGTATTCTGGACACACAGAAGGACCAACCGAGTTTCCTTGCAACTCTTGATATTCTGGGTATACAGGCATATCATTCTGGCTATACAGTTGTATATATAGGCCACTAAGGGTATCTTTGATTTACATACACACCATTCTGGGTATCTTGGGTATATAGACATGCCATCATAGCTATACATTCAGGTCACTTTGGATGACATTGGTATACAGACAGGTTACCTATGTATCCAAGGTATAGAGCCATGCCACTCTGTGTAGCCTGAATATACAAACATGTCATCATGGCCATTTATTCTGGCCATTTTGGATATCCCGGTTTTACATATTAGCCTTTCTGGGTAAAAAAAACCTCGGTATACAGGCAGACCATCGTTGCATACATTAGGCCAGTGTATGCTTTGAGTATGCTTGGTATATAGACAGGTCAGCTGAGTGTATTCTAGGTAGGCCACCTTGAGTATCCTGGGTATACAAACAGGCCATCCTGACCATTTACTTAATGTAACCACTATGAATATCCTGGGTATAAATACATGCCACCGGTGTACCCTAGGTATAGAGGCAGGTCTATCTGGGTATCCTTGGTATACTGTCCGGTCTTCTTGGCTATAAATACAGGCCACTGTTGGATCCTGGGTACCGTTATTTGTAAACTTGCTATACATAAAGACAACTCTGGGTATACTGGGTATACAGAAAGTATCCTAGATGTACAAACAGGCATCTCGTGGTGTCCATTGTATACATACAAGCTATGAGGGCTATATATGTATGCCAATACGGATATCCTTGGTATCCAGAAAGACCGCCAATGTATTCAGCATATAGGTCACTTTGGGTATCATGGATATACATTGTTTTTTTTTTTTGTTTTTTTTTTTTTGTTTTTTTGGATTTAACGTCGCACCGACACATGATAGGTCATATGGCGACATTCCAGCTTTAATGGTGGAGGAAGACCCCAGATGCCCCTCCGTGCATTATTTCATCACGAGCGGGCACCTGGGTAGAACCACCGACCTTCCGTAAGCCAGCTGGATGGCTTCCTCACATGAAGAATTCAACGCCCCGAGTGAGGCTCGAACCCACATCGATGAGGGACAAGTGATTTGAAGTCAGCGACCTTAACCACTCGGCCACGGAGGTCCCTTCATGGATATACATACAGGGCAGGTTAGCGATACATACAAATACACTGTGAGTGTCCATGGCATACAAAGAGGCAACTGTCGGTACCTTAGGTATAGATGCAAACCATTTTGGGTATCACGGCTATATAGATTGACCACATGTACATCCTGTGTATATAGACAGACCATCATAGCTATACATATATGTCAGTTTGGACATATACTAATTACGCTTCACAACTTTGCTTCGACAGCGTGAAATAATGGATCTAAGTTTGCATGCATACAAAGGATACCACGGGTGACATGTATGACTGTATTCCTGTAATACCCAAAGTAACATATCATAAACTAATGTGGATTGCAAGACGAAATGTGGCAGTTCAAGGTGCAAATGCTACCGATTCAGCCAGGTTTGCATGTTTGAATGTGCATGCGAGGCTATTTATATACCAACTGTAGAAATGTACATGGCAACGAGGACAATAAAGTTGTGGCATTTTTAAAACAATGTCATATGATATTGTGTATAGAGAAAAGACTATGAGCAAGATTGAACTGTGTGAACTATGTTGTGCAGTATTTGAATAAGTGTTAAATACTAATTATATTCTTAATGCACGGAATATTTACGAGCTTTACTTGGACATTTATAAAACTGATAAAATTATTATCAATGGTTAAGAACAGATTAATATGTGTACTAAACGAACGTTTTAAATGCATATTTGATACATTTTGATTAATATTCACGAGTATGCAAATGAGCTGAAAAACTCTTATTTAAAATCTATGAAGAACATTATTCCAAAACCAAAACATCTAACTATCTCAAAATATGGTTTATATGTGAGATATGTAAATAGTGTCAGTTTTTTTTTAGTTTTTTTTATTTTTGTTTTTTTAATGATTAATATACCCCACCCACTTTTGACAGTATTCACTCTTGAAAATAATAAATAATGCAACAAACGGATATATATTCATATAAAGTAATGTTTCGAATGTAATTCTGCTTATTCTTATCCATTTATAAACACAAATAGTGAAGATTTGATCTTTGTATTATCTGAAAATATCATTTTTAATGAATTATCTGCCCATTTTTTAAGATTTCAAGAATATTCACAAGTATGTAAATGAGAAAATTTTTGTTTAAGTGTTTGTAAATAAATGTACAAAGCCCTGGCTTCATTTTGATACCATTGTTATTATTCTACACCGATAAATGACCAAGATACAAGGTATTTCATGAGACACATGTGAAAATATGCACCGAATGACCTTTAACCTCGTTTATTTCACTATAAAGGCCCTCTCAAGGGTGACTACCGGGCAAGTCTTTCTTGTGGCACCTAGTAGATAACGTTTAACATGGTAGTCATCCATCTTCAGAGAATGCCTACGCAAGTCACAATTTTGAAAACTCTAGGCATACTATAGTATACTTGGTGTCCAGCTACTTAGCCCGTACATAGAATCATGCGATGCGTGGTATTCTACTATAACAGTATTTTGTAAGTATATTTGGTGTCCAACTACATAGTCCGTACTTTGAATCATGTGATGTGTGATACTCTACTATAACAATATTTTGTAAATATATTTGGTGCCCAACTACCTAGCACGTGCTTGTAAATATATCTGGTGCCCAACTACCTAGCACGTGCTTGTAAATATATCTGGTGCCCAACTATCTAGCACGTGCTTGTAAATATATCTGGTGCCCAACTACCTAGCACGTGCTTGAATCATGCAATGCGTGATACTCTACTATAACAGTATTTTGTAAGTATATTTGGTGCCCTACTACCTAGCACGAGCTTGAATCATGTGATGCGTGATACTCTACTATAACAATATTTTGTAAATATATTTGGTGCCCAACTAACTAGCACGTGCTTGTAAATATATCTGGTGCCCAACTACTTAGCACGTGCTTGAATCATGCAATGCGTGATACTCTACTATAACAGTATTTTGTAAGTATATTTGGTGTCCATCTACCTAGCACGAGCTTGAATCATGTGATGCGTGATACTCTACTATAACAATATTTTGTAAATATATTTGGTGCAACT
>NW_026459596.1:0-32180 GCF_021730395.1 Mercenaria mercenaria
ACTTTGGTTTTTAATAATTATTTGTTATTTTATGAAAAAAATTTTTTAAAAAATTCTGATAAAAAACCCAAAATGTAAACAATATTGTACAGTTCTAGGCGTTTGCAAATCTTTCCCTCTTTTTCATTTTTTGAAAAAAATGACTTGATTTTAAAAACTAAAAAAATTTCATAGTTTTTTAAAACGGGTTCTAAAAATATAGATACCTTCTCTTCCCCCCAATTTGGGGTGTTTTTTCCGATGATATGAAATTTTTTAAAAATTTTTACAGGGGTGCCGCCTGTCCTTTTCCCCAAAGGACGTCACCCCGTTTCAGGCGGGGACAGCCCAAATTTTCTCGGGTTTTTGGGTTTTTCCGTAGGGCGACATTTTTAAAAAACTTGGTTTTTTTCTTTTTAAAAATCCTTTGCCCGACTTTTTACATGAAAAATTGACCCGGATTTTTTACATAATGTACAAAAGGTAGGTATTTTCGCGCAGTGAAAATTTAAAATTCTGTTGAAATTTATTTTCCCCCAAAACCTTTTCGGGGCTACCCTTAACTTATTTTAAATTTTAAAAGTAGGGTTTTGTTTGTGTTTATTAAAAGGGTTCAAAATTTTTTTAAAAGGCCCTGTGTCAGTCGTTTAGAAGGGGAATTAAAAATTTTTGTATCTAGAGATCTAAACTTTCTTTTTTTTTCTTTCTTTCCCCCAGTTTTTTTTTTTTTTTCCATATCTTTTCCTTGTTAATAACTTCTTAGGAAAATAAATTTGTAAATATTGTAAGGGTTTGTTGATTTGTTTTTAAAGGGGTTAAATGTCCCCGGTTTCGGCCTTTCCTGTCACAATGGTTTTCCAGAAGGGGGGGATCTCCACTCGTTTTTCGCCCCAAAAACCGGAGCTTTTGGAAACATTATTAACCCCCTTTTTAAACCTGAAAGCAAAAAATTGTAAAGTTTCCTTTGTTTGTTCTTTTGGGTTTACACATATAATTTTTTAAATTTCATTTTTCAGGTGACGTCTTCCCCTCAGAAAAGCCCAAGGGGACAGATCCTGTTTTCAGCTAACCAGCTTTGTGGTCACGGGGAACTAATAGAAAGTTTTTTTTCGAAAACTTGGATTCGGGGGTGAATTGGGTTCCTTTTATTTTCTTTTGGGTTTATTTTGTGCCCTTATGTTTAAAGGCCCCCTATATTGGGCTGAGAGTGACCCCCTTGCCCAAGGAGAGTTACCCAAATTTCCTCTTACTGGGGGTTTCCCCCCTACTTTCCCAGGGAAACCTATTAGGTATTGTTTTGGCTGTTTCATCCCAGATACAGTTTTTTTTTTTTAATTTTGTGTGTTTTACCCAAGCTTTTTTAAATTGCATATTTTTTTAACCCTTCCCTTTTTATGTTTTGGGGCTCCCACTTTTGTGTTATACCTTTTATTTATTTTTAGGATAAAACTTTGATTTTTTTTGTTTATTTGTTACAAAAAAGGGGTTAACCCCAGTTACATTTGATTGATTTTTTGTTAAGGCAAAGGTATTGTTACCCCTTCGGTCCCCCTTTTACTTTTTTGATTTTTCCCTATGCCCTTTGATTGAACATAGTACTGTTGCGAAATTAGTGAAATTATTTTAGTGGGGCCCGTTTTGTGTAGTATTTACTTGATATAGTATTTTTTTTTGGGCCCTTCAGTGGAAAACTGTGAGCCTTGGGGTGTAAACTAGTGTAGTCTGTTTTCCCCTCCGATTTTTTTTTTGGTGTTTTCAGGTTTTTAATAGAAAGCTGTAGTGCTTAGTGTTTTTAGTTTTAAAGGTAGTGTAATTGATAGTGTAGTAAGGAAACGAAGGGGGAAAAGGAGTTAGGTTATGAAGGGAGGAGTTACGTAACTTTGTTAAGGAAGGCAGGCTGGGGAACGTGAGGAAGACTTAGTGGATTAGGGGCAGAAAAAAAGATAGATTAGAGGCAGAGAAATTAAGACGGGGGCAGAGAAATATCTTTAGAGTTGGGGGCTGGGTTTCCCCGAAAGAAAGATAGAATAAAAAAACCCCCCCCCCTTTTAAAACAGAGAGAGTTTAAAGGTACAAGCAGAAAAAAATAAAATTAAAAGCAGTTTGGGAAAAGTTGGGGTTTAGGGTGATTGCAAAAGGAAAAAGATAGGGTAGGAAGTAAGTTTTTTTAGATAAGGGGGGTTTAGGGAAAGTAAGTTAGAAAAAGGATAAGTTAGAAATGGAAAAGGAAAATTTAAGGTTAGCTGGAAAGTTGAAACGGGAAAAGGGGGAAAGCAGAAAGTGGGAAAATTAAAAACCCGAGCATAAGTTTAAGACGGGACTTAGAAAAGTTTTGGGGTAAAAAAAAGGAAAAGGTTTAAAGTAAACTCCCTTTGTTGAGAAAATTGATTCCATGGATGGTACTTAAATGTTTTAAGAAACGTCCGCTGTTGCCCCAGGTTGGGAAAAAGAGATTGGTCATTTTAACTTGTTCCTTCAAAAGGGGTTTGGGCCCAAGAGAGGTTTTTTATAGGCTTCCGTTGGAAGTTTGGAAGGTTTTGGGTAAACTAAAAGGTTTTTGCTACTTTCCGGTTCGAATCATGACGATGGCTAAAAGAAAAAGTTTAGAACTGAGGGCCGGTGAAAATGAGCCTTTGTAAAGTTTTTTAGCCGTTTTTAATTTGATATTTAGAGGGTTGGCTTGGGATTGGTTGGTAGAAAACAATCCAAAGGGTTTTTAAAGTTTTTATTCTTGGGGCCCAAATTTTTGTGTTGTTAGAAAACCAATCAGAATTTGAGTGTAAAGAATTATTTAAAAAGCTGGTGTGGCAGAGATCAGTTTGTTTGCAAAGAATGTGGGGGTTTCCCAAGTTGTCGTGCCCCGCCCCCTAGGCCCGGAGCTAAAAACCCCTATAAAAATCCCTCGGGGACCCCCCTTTCCCCTGTAGAGAAATGTGGTAGTAATAGGGGTTAGTGAAATTTTTGCTAATGAGGTAGGGGTTATAAACCCTTTGGTTTTCTAAAGTGTTATAAGTGTGGTCAAATTAGGGCTTTATTTTCTATTACTGTAGGGTGGAAAGTACGGCGGTAACAGTGCAAATGCAGCAGCGGGAGTTAGAAGTAGAGGGGAAACCCGGAAATTTGAAAAGGGGGAGAATAAAAATAGTAAGGAAAAGTAGTTTTTAGAGGTAGAGGCCGGGTGACCGTTTTTGGAGTAGGGGTAGGGGAAAGGGAAATAGAGATAGGTAGGAGAAAAGGTTCAAGTAGGTCGAGAGGGGAAAATTTGTTTATAGAACTAAGGTGTTGAGGAGTTAGGTAGGTTAGTGAAAGTACTTTGCCCTAAAAACCCCGGTACTTGAAATGGTAGGGTGTAATCGTTTAGGCAAAGTTTAAGGTTTTAATTGTGATGGGTCCCCAACTTATTGGGAAGCAAGTCATTTTTTAAGGGGAACCCCCCGGGTAGATGAAAAGTACATGATGGAGTAAACATAGGTAAAATGTGTAAAATGTATTGATTGTCCGTATTTCGGGGCCCCGTAGGGCGTTGGTGTGAAAACCCTACAATGTGTTATTTTGGTAATGTAGGGGAGCTGTAAAAACCTCAGTTTGTAGCTTAGCGTAGCAGTAAAAAATAGGGGAAAAGCCAAATTAAGAAGAAAGAAAAGCTTAAATTTCCCGTCTCATTTTTTTAGATGTATTAGAGGGGAATTTTAAAAAAGAAAACCAAAAAGATACCCCGGGTTAGATCTGTGTGAAAAAAGGCGGGAAGGAAGTGGGTTTAAAGCATTTGTAGGGGTAAAGGTTGTTGGTTTAAATAAGGAATGATTGTTTTATGAGAGTTTTACCGCCCAGAATTTGGGACAAAATTTGGGGAAGTGATTTCCCAAAAATGTCTTAAAAGAAACTGTGATGAAGTTCCCCTTTGTTTCCCCGTACTGTGGGCCCATTTGGTATAGGAAAATTTAGTGTAGGGTATTAGGCGAATTTTCCTGGCCGGGAGTAATGGAAAGGGGTTAGGGGGTATGTCAGTCATGTAGTTTTGTAAAGTCCTATAGCAAGGGTAGGTAAGTAAATTTTCCGTTGGGGAAAATGCCTTTGTTTGGGATACCCCTTTTAAAGGAGATTCCCGCCCGATTCGTTGGCCCGCCCAAACCCTTGATGATGGAAAAAAAAGGTACTTTTTTGACTATGGTGATTTCTACTAGTTTCCAAAAAGCTATAGAAACCCCCGGTATTAAAACCCCCTGAGAGGTAGCGAGGCATTAGTAGATTTGTCCAGTAGTTAGGAGTCCCAGAGGAGATGCTTCCCAAATTGTGGATCGATTTTTACGTCAGAACTTATGGAAAAGTTAGTAGGTTTTTGCCCTTAAAGGATTTAAAACTAAAAACCACCGTATCCCCCTTTGTGAAACCCGGTTTAGTGAAAAATTTAAACGGTAGTTTAAAGCAAATGTTAAAGGGCGTTGTGTGTGAGAGCCCTAGGTTTGGGATGGGTTTAAATGCTATGTTTTTTTTTTTTTCCCCGTGAATTTCCCCCAAAAAATTTTGGGATTTTTCCCTTTGGTTATTTTAAAGGGCAAAACAATCCGGGGGACCGAAACTGTGCTAAGAGATTTATGGGCTGGTAAGAGGAAATTGATGGGTTTAAAACCCAAATTACCAGTTTGTTATGGTTTTGCAAGAAAAGTTGGGGATCCGTGTGGGATGCTCAGCAAAAGTTGGGCAAAAAAGTAGTGCTAGTACAAAAAATTTATTCCCAATAGGAAGGCTAGAGATAGGGGGTTTTAAAAGGCAGGTAGTAAGGAACTTGTTTTGTTCCCTAAAAAACATAAAAATTTGTTGTTACTTTGGAAAGGGGCCCAGTGGGTTTAGAGGTAGTAAATAGAAGATTACAGGATAGTGAGCCCCCTAAAAACGTTTATGAAAAACATCCCTAAACCCCCCGGAAAAACTGTGAACGGGGGTTTGATAGTAAGTCTATCCCAAGTTTTAAGGGTTTTTTTTTTAAGAAAGGTTGGAGCAGCTATTGTGGGAGGTTTCAGAGAAATTATGCCCAGATTAGCCCGGAATAAAAGTAGTGATAAAGTTTTCAAGTAGGAAAAAAAAGGGGAATAGTTTTGTCCTAAAAAGCGGGGTACAGAAACGTCCCAAAGATGTGGGGAAAAATTCCAGAGTTCCCAAAGTAGGTAAGCGGGAATAGTAGTTTTTTAGAAAATTTTTTCAGTTTTACTGACAGTTTTGGGAAAAATATTTAAACTTGGGAACATGATATTCATTTGGGGCAACTAAGATCCGTGAGAAAAGGGTTATCCTTTTTCCCTTTTTCTTCGCACCCCGTATTTTGAAAGAGGAAGTAGAAAAAATTTTTGATTTGGGGGTTTATCAAAACCCCTTTCCCAATGTCCATTTTCCCCCCCTATCGCCTCATAAGGAAAAAAGACCCCCGTATTGGTTTCTTATGTTTTCGTCAGGTAAAACAAAATGAGGGTTTTTCGATGCTGAACCTATCCCAAACATGGGGGGAAATGTTTTCAAAGCTTTTCTAAGTTGGGTTTTTTTCTAAATTTAGTTTGGAAAAAGGGGTTACGGGGCGGGTTTCCCTTTTTGTTGAAAGGAAAAACCCCAGGGCGTTTTTTAAAAACCCCAAACGGTTTTTTCCCTTTCCGTAAGATGCCCTTTGGTTTTTAGGTTAACGACCAGCAATTTTTGTTGACGGGTTGGGGGAAGGTTTTGAAGGACTAGGGCCCTCAGATAGTTAAAATGATCCGGGTTTATACAATCACTTGGCCAAAACATGTAGTACCCCCTTACTGAGTTTTTTAAACCCCCCAGAAAAGAGAGGTTTAATTTTAAAGAAAAAACCGACTAAGTTTTTTAATTTGGTTTTTCAGAATTTTGAAGGGTTTAGGGCACATGATGGGAGATGTTCGGGCCCCTTGGGCCCATTTCCCCAATAAGGTACAGGCTTTCCGGGGGCCGAAAGCCCGCCCCGGGTCCTTTCCCTTTTAGGTGTTTTGGGGATTTTACGAAATTTTTCCCCCCAAAATTTTTTGCCCCCATTGCAGTTCCGCTAAAAGGTTTTTACGAAAAGGGCAGCCAAATCTTGTAGAGGGGGGTTTAAAAGTCAAAAAAAAGGTTTTCCCCGACTTTGAAGGCTAGTTTAATGGGTCCGCCTTTTTTGAAGTTCCCGGTTTTAAAGACCCGTTTTTTATTTGGAGTAGCCCCCTTCCCGTTTTTGGTTTGGGGCTCAGTATTGCTTCGGGAAATGGTGGAGGGGGAAATTCCCTGTAGCGTTGCTAGTAGAAAATTGTACCTAGGGAGCAAAGGGTACCCCGTGATAAAAGGGGAGGTTTACGTAGTAGGGGCAGTAGTTAAGTTTCCCGGTATTTTTTCCGGAAAAGATTTTGTATTAGAGAAGTTCATCGCCGCTCATTATTTCAATAAAGCGAAACGTAGCAACCCAGGTGAGGGAGATGGGCATTAGCATTACAGCCTTAGGTTAAGTATTAGACCCTTTCCCTGTAGAGAAAATGTAGGCGCAGATTTTGAGTAGAGTGTGGCAGGTGGTATTAATTTTTTGGTGTCCCCGATTTTTGCCAATTTGTTTTTTCTTTTTTTTTGTTTTGTTTTCATTTTTAATTTTTTTGTTTCCTTTTTTTTTTTTTTTTTAAAAGGGGGGGGGGTGTCAAAAATTTGACATGGGGCCCTTATTTTATCTGTATTAAAATGGGTATTGCATCATTTTTTTGTAAATTTTTGAGTTTTTTGGGAAAATTGTCAGTTTCCCGCAGGGAAATCCCTCTTATTTTTTTTTTGTATTTACCCCCTAAATTTCCAGAAAATTTTCATTAAATTTGTTCATTTAATTAAAAAAGTTGTTATTTTTAAACTTCGAAAAGAAAAAACCCCAAAAAACCATTAATGGGCCCCCAAATTGTCAATTTAAATTCGCCCCCGTAGTTAGATTCCCCGGCTTTATCGGAACCCCGTGAAAAAAAACTTTTTAGCATGCCCCCGGGGTTTTGCGTAAAACCCCCATGAAATTTGTTTTGGGGGGGGAATTATTTTTAAAATGGGGACTGGACTAGTATGCCTTGCGCCCCCCCACCTTCAAATTTTATGGGAAAACCCTATGTCTAAATTTTTTTTTTTTTGCTAAAAATTTTATGCTCAAAGGGTTTTTAAAAAAATTTTTTGTTAGTTTTTGTATGATTTTTCCCTTCGTTTTTTTTGGTTTTTTTTTTCCTTCTACAGAATTCTGAAACATTTACTTTTGGGTTATGATTTTAGCTAGTTTGGGTATGCCCAGGGGGATTTTTTAAAATTTTTTCAAAACTTTTTTTAAATTATTTCGAAAGAGGAAAATTTAAATTTTTTCATTTTTAAAATTTTTGGTTAGATTTTTTACTAAAAATTTGTAACATAAATTTTTAAAAAGTTTTTTTTTAAAAAAAACTTATGTAAAACCCATTTTTTTTAAATTAGGGCCCCCTTTTCTGCATTGTTTGGTTATGTAAAAAATCTATATGGCAAGTTTTAGTGCCTTTTGGGAATATTTTTTGTAATATAAAATTGTGTGCCGTCTATTGTACACATACAAAGCCCCGTTTTAGTGTTTTGGCTTTTGGGCTATTATAGGGATGCCAACTATCATAAAACTTTTGATTTTTTAATTTAATTTTTTTTTAATTTTTTAGTTGAAAAATAATAGCGGGCAGTTTATATGTCCGTTTCTTTTAAATGTTTATAATATATTTTTTCTATCATTTCATATTTAAACTTTAGTCTTTTAAGAAAATTAATCTTTGTAATAGGGAAAGTAATAAGTGACGTTTTTTAATTTCATGTGAGTTTAAAACTTATTTGAAAATATGTTTTGTAAAGTAGCACGTATTATTTATGGGAGTTTGGGGGTTTTTTGGGGTTTTCCCCAAAAAGGAGCAGTTTTAGCCGGGACTTTTTGTTTTGTTCGGTGTTACCATATGTTTTTAAATTTTAGCTTTTTTCCCGCCGGGCCCTTTTTCCTGGTGGTCAAAACCCCGGAAGTACAATGCCCGGGTTTCCCTTGTTTTTTCACTCCCCTGGATGGATATTCCCAGCGCAGGGGCTTTCGCCCCAGGGTTGTGCGAAACCCCCCAAAAAGCCGGGTTTTTTTGTTACCCTTTCTAAAGCCCGTCAGGGATGAAATTCCCCTCCCCCCTGGGGAGCCAAAGGGAATCAACGTATTCAGGGTTTTTTAAAAAAAGGGGGACTGTTTTTTTGAATTTAGGCTATGTTTTGTTTGTGCTACAAAAAGTTCCCCCCCCAATTAAAATTAAAAACGGGGTTTTTAAATTCAAAATTTAAAAGGGGGATTTTTAAAAACTTTTGTATCTAGGATCTAAACTTTCTTTTTTTTTCTTTTTTTAAAAATCATTTTTTTTTTTTTTCATTTATTCATTGTTAATACCCTCTTATGTAAAAAAATTTGTAAATATTGTAAGGGTGTTAAATTTGTTTTGTTGGGTTCTGTCGCCGGTACGGTTTTCCCGCCCCAAAAACCTTAGGAAAGGGACTGGGGTTTATTTTTTTCCCCAACGTAGGATTCCAGTTGGAGGTAGGAAAAAATTCCCCAAAAAAATTCTTTCTTTTGATCGAAAAGCTTTTTCCAAATCTTGATATACCTTTTGGTCATTTTTGACATTCCCGATAGCTTGATACTAGTTTTGGGAAATGTTTTTTGCATTCAGCTTACTTGATATTTTGATAAGGGACATCTCTAGGATTTTGTAAGGTTTTTAATTTAATGTTCGAGTTATGCATTGAGCCTTTTTTTGTTAGTGCTATATTTTTCAATCCCAAAGGTACCAGAAAATTTGCCCTGCATTTTCATGCAGTGCCTGCGGTTGGTACAGGAAGGGTTTGGTGAAAAAGAAAAAATTGGGGACGTTCAAGAAAAATGATCAGCCCCCCAAAATCAAAAAAAGTTTTTTTGTTCAAAGTGTTGAAATTTTGGGGAAACCCTTCCCTTAATGGTTCTCAGAAGTATATTTAAAAATTAGTTTTTTCGTTCATTTTTCTTTGTCAACGACCCTTACTTGATCTATTTTTATATGTATCTCCGAGTGGGGATAGACCCCCCTTTCCCACCAAGTCACTTAATACACAAAGGCCCCTACCAGTTTTGGGGAAATGTTTACTAACACTGGTGAATGCCGTGTCTCTTTTTAAAATTTCATTGGGGTTGCATACTTTGAAACAAGGTGGGCCAAAAATTAAAATTTCGGACCGACAGGACAGGTATTGGACTCTAAAACAGACAACAACACTAAACCTTTTATCTCGGAGACCTTTCCCCTTTTTTTTTATATTGAAATACAAAAAACCAATAAGCAAAAATGTGGGCCCCTTTTTTTCGGGCATAGCCACTTGTACGGGGGAAAGGTTTTATCATGCAAAACAATAATATGCAATTTTCAGGTCTTTTTTTTTAAGGGAAAAAAATTTTTCTTGTTTGCTAATCACAGCATTGGTCTTGCTCTAGCTACTGTAAAAAGAAAAAAATTTTCAAAGCACTAAAAATGCTGAATGCGGCGGGGTTTAAAAAGAAGACTGAAAAATTATGGAAAATTATATTTTAAAATTTTTTTCTCAAACCCCGTGGGGATTTTGAATTTTTTAAATTTTTAAAATTTTCATCTGAATAACACATTCATGAAACATATTTTTCTCAGCGAATCAAAAATTTTACCCTTTAATGGGCCAAAATATTTCTGTTTTGGATCCAAATTTTATATTCCGTATTTGCCCCGCCAAATTTTTTTTTTAATTTTTCATGTTAGCAAAACCCCTAAAGCCTTTTAAAACCCATGAAAATATTTCCGGCCCTGAATATAATTAATTTCAATGGTTTAATTTTCTAAAAAATGAGTTATGTTTGTTTGTTTTTTTTTCCTTTTTTACCCGGGAAAAAAAGGCTAGAATAAAAAGAAAATAATGGTTTAAACCCAAAGGTGTCCCCAAAAAAAAATTATTTCTTTTAAAAAAAACAAAAGGGGAAAGAAAGGCCCCATCTCATCCCCAGTTTTTGGCCCTTTGACCCCGTTTTTATCACTGACCCCCGTTCTTCCTTTTCTATAAAACACAACCAAAACTTTTTAAAAAGTTTTAGGGTGATTGGGTTTTAAATGTGGTCTAGGTTTTAAATTTTTTTTTCCCCTTTTGATTTTGGGGGGGGGTGACCTATTTTTAAAAACCCCAAAAAAACCCCCCCCGTTTCCCAAAACTTAACCCCAAACAAACCCCGGAAAAAAATTTTTATTTTTAAACCTTAAAAATTTTAAAACCCCAAATTTTTTTTATTCCCCTTATAACCCCTTTTTTTTCATAAAAATTTTGACCATTTTCCCCAAACTTTCCCCAAAAAAACAAAAAAACAATTTAAAATTTAACCCCCAAAAAAATAAATTTTTTTTTTTTTTTTTTTTTTTTTTTTCCCTTTTTTTTTTTTTTTTCCTTTTTTTTTTTTTTTTTTTCCCTTTCCCTTTTTTTTTCCTTTCCAAAAAATTTTAAATTTTTTTTTTTTTTTTCCCCTTGTTGGGGGGGGGGTTTGGGGGGGGGGTTTCAAATTTTTCCTTTTTTGGGTTTATTGGGGGTTTGTTTTTGCCCTACATGACCCGTTTGACCTGACCCAAAAGATCTTCAAGAAAACTTTTTGACAAAGTTTCTAAAAAAATGGGTGAGATGTGGGGCCCCTTTGAGTGTTAACAAGGTAAATGTTTAAGGATGTGAATGTCGCATGACTATAAAAATGGCATCTAGGTGTTAACAAGGGTTTTTCCCTTTGATATGACCCAGTTTTTGACCCCCCCTGACCCCGATTTGAACTTGACCCAAAAGATCATCAAAATTTAACATTTTGGGCCAAGTTTTATTAAGATTTGGTCATACATGTGGCCCCTTTCAGTGTTAAAAAGCTTTTTCCCTTTTTTGACCTGGTGACCCGGGGTTTTTGACCCCGGGTGACCCAAAATTGAAATGTCCAAAATTTTTTGAGGGGGTTTTATTTTGACCCAAAATTTCATTTTTAAAATTGGAACAAAAAATTTTGACCTTTTGGGGGTGTTAACAAGCTTTTTCCCATGATTTTGGGGCCTGGTTTACCCAGTTTTGGGCCCAGGGACCCCCCCAAAATTTAACTCGTCCAAAATTTTTTTTTTAGGGTAACATTTGAAAAATTTTTTAAAATTTGGGGCCCAAAAATTTTGCCTCTAGAGTGTTAAAAAGCTTTTCTTTGATTTAATTTGTGACTAGTTTTTGACCCAAAATGACCCCCAAAATTTAAAAACTTCCAAGTTTTATTTAGGTAACATTTGGGCTAAAAATTTTACTAAAAATTGGCCCCAAAAAAGTGACCCCCTGGTGTTAAAAGCTTTTTTCTTAGATTTGGGCCCGATGACCTAGTTTTTGACCCCCTATGGACCCAAAATTTAAAAAAATCATCCAAAATTTTTTTTGAGGGTAACTTCTGACCCAAATTTTTTTTAAGGTTGGGGCCCAAAATTGTGCCCCCTTTGATGTTAACCCGTAAACTGTTGACAACGGACGATTTACAGCAGGCGGGGCGTTTACGGAACAGACCATCCCCCCCCGCTCACATTTGAGCACTTTGTGTCAGATGAGCTAAAAATGTGCACCCCCTTTTGTTGCCCAAAAAATAAACCCGAATAGATGGCGCTATGTTCATTAAAGTTGAACAATCAAAGGGCCGTAATCGTGATAATCCCTTCGACCAAAAAAAAGAAGATAAAATGCCAAATTCCCTGAAGTTTTATGGATTCCAGTCCGGACAAACCCAAAAAATGGTTTTTTATTAGTGTTCTAAAAATTTTAAATTTTCAAAGGGGCCGTAATCCCGTGAAAACATCTGCTCGAACGCGGGATTTCCCCTTGGCGTGAAGCTTCCTATAAAAAACTATAAATTCCGGGCCCGTGGTTGCTGAGGAATACTTGGGAAAAAAATGGTACTATAGTAAAAATGTTGAATTTTCCAAAGGGGAATAAGGGCAGTGAAAAAAACATTGGTGGGAAGGGTTTGGGAAAATCAAAATATGCACATTTCCCCTTCGGAGTAAATCTTCGATAAAAGGGTTGATGAAAAAAGGAAATGGAACTTTTGTATTTGGGTTTTGTAATCAAAGGACAATTAATTTGAAAAAAAGAGCACCCCCTTGGGGTGCTGAGCTCACTGGATTTTTTTTTTTATAATAGAAAAAAATTTTTACCCATGATTTTCTAAGGCTAAAAAGGGCCCTCATCTTGCAAAAGCAAATAGAGTTATGTTTCTTTATTACCGTGTCCACTTATGATGGTGAAAAACTGTTTCATTTTAAAGCAATAGCTTTTTATGTTTTTAGAAAAGTTGACTTAAACATAATATTACCAAGAAAAAAGATTTTTTTAAGTTCCCCAAAAAGGGGGAAAAATTTTTGCAAAAAAGCAGGTTTGGGTTATGTTGCTTGCTGTACGGGGCAGTTATGATGGTAACAAAAGTTGCAAGTTATAAACCATAGCTTTGATTGTTTAAAAAAGAAAAAGTTTAACCCAAACATAAAAATTAACCAAAAATCTGATATTTTCTAAATCAAAAAGGGCCATAAATTTTTGCCCAAAAAACAAGAAAGGAGTTATGTTTCTTGCTGTCCCGGTCGCTTATGATGGGAAAAAGTGTTGCCCCGTTTTAAAGGAATGCTTTTATTGTTTAGGTAAAAGCTGACCTAAAATAAAACTTAACCAAGAAAATGATTTTCTAAGTTTCCCAAAAAGGGGCCCTTTAAATTTTTGCAAAAGCAAGATGGAGTTATGTTTCTTGATGTACAGGGTTTTGCTTAAGATTTGGGGAAAAAAGTATTCCCAAATTTCCAAAACCCCCCAAACTTTTTATAGTTTTGGAGAAAAGTTTACCTAAAATAAAACTTAACCCCAAAAAATTGATTTTTCTAAGTACAAAAGGGGCCATAAATCCCCCCCCCCAAAAACAAGATGGGTTATGTTTTTGTATACAGGGTCACCTTTTGATGGTGAAAAGTATTCCCAAATTTTTAAAGCAATAGCTTTTTTAAATTTAGGAAAAAAAAAAAAAAAATGCCCCAACTTAAAACTTAACCAAAGGCAACGCCGGGCGAGACGCCCACAACCCCTCAAGTGATGGGCAATAAATATTATTTTTTTTCAAAAATCAGATGACTAAAAATCACTGACCAGAATATGAAGATAATATGGGCCTTTTGATATAGCAATAATAAAAAAAGATTTAAAGAAACCCCCCCCCTTTTAGGTTTTGAAAATTTTCTGAAAAAAAACACTTTAGCACCAGGGGCTGTAGAAAAAAGTGGGCGAGTAAAAGCCCTTTGGCCCAAACATAAGTCCCCTACCGGGGAAAATTTTTTTTTTTGACTTTCAATAAAAGACTTTGACCTTTGGGGGCCCAAAACAATGGGGCATGTGCGGAATATAGCATAATAAAGGGGAAATTTCTTGTGTACTTTAAAAAAGTCCTTTTATGCAATTAAAGTGCAGAAAAAATTTTTTCTTGATTTGAACAGTGACCTTTACCTTTTAAATGACAAGCAAGATCAAGCATTGACCCCTGTTCATATGGGGAACATTTTTGTGTAGCACTAGATAATCCATCAGGAAACAAAATTTTTTTTGAAACCCTTTAATAGTGACCCCTGACCTTTTACCTTTTAAACTAAGTCAAGTACCTTTCATATCTTTTTTTAAATTGGGGGCCCAATGGGATCATTCCTATAATCCCCTCCGGTTTTTCCACCCGTAGGGGAAAATAAAAAAACTTCTGTTCTATTTATCGGTCTGATTTAATTTAAATTTTTTAACAACCCGAGTAAATAGCAGTGGTATTTAAAGGGATGTGGGTTTTTCTATAAGTAAGCTTAGTTCAAAAATGCTTAATTTTTTCCTTTAAACTTCTTTTTTATGATATTTTAAGTTTTTTTTTTTTCCTCAGTTTGTTTAAGGATGATAGTACATGTTCATTTAGCCCAAAAAGGAAATGCAAAAACTTCACACAATAAAACATTAAAGGGCTAGAGGTCGGGCTAAAAGGGGGGTAATTAAGCCCTATCGAAATTTTTAAAGTATTTTCCCATACATTATAAAATTTATAAGTTTTGGGGTATTTATCCTAGGGCTGTTTTGATTTCAGTGGAAAGTAGGATCGCATTTAATGAAAACTTCCTTTCAATCCCGTTGAAGATAGAAAATAAAAAAAATGTATCATTTATTACAATTTCTTTTACTTTTAAAACAAAATTTAAGTACTTTTTCCCAGAGAAGGAACATTATTTATTTTTTTATTTTGTCACATGATAGGGATTGTTTTGTGAGATAAGCATATTTGCTACACCCTTGTCCGGGGATCAATTTTTACAAAATATACTGTACTATTAATTTATTTTGTACTGTATTCCCGTGTATAAGGTAATTGTGGGAAAAGTTTGTTTTTTGTCATAAAGCAGAAAGTTTTGGGACAAACGTGGGGTTCATAAATCTGACTGTCGCTGTCCCCTCACGTCCAATTAAAAAATTCCCCCGTGAAATCCCTTGCGAATGTTTTTGGTTCATGTACAATGTATTTGTATAGATTACAAACTCTGATAATGAATTTATGTCGACATTAAAAATAAAAAGGATCACTGACATTTTTTTAAGTATATGTGTTTTCTTTCTGCCCAAATTAGTGTTTTTCGCGGGCCCCTGGTATTGAAACAGGTGTCGGGGGTTTAAAATTTTTCTCACAACCTGTTTACCTTTTATTATATGATTTATGTCTATATTGATTTATGCTGTTATTTTTAAAAATTTTAGTTTAAAATTTAACATGAATTATTTTTAAAGTTTAATGTACTGTTGCAAATAAGTCTGACCGTATTATGACATTTTTTTTTTTTTTTTAATGTCTTGTTTTCCTAACATTAAAATGTGATTGGGTAAGGCTTGGGGATAAAAAAAAATCATATCATAAATTTTAAATCATCCCCAAAAAACCCAAAAAGGGATTTTTTAAACCTAGCCTAAAGTTTGGGCCCTTTATTTAATTTTTTTTTTTTCTTTTAAACATAATTTCATGTATGTTGCTTTTCCCCTCGAAGGTCTGGGCAATTGAAAGAAAAATTTTTAAAAGCAATTTTAAGGGCTGTCAAACCCTTTTTTTTAACCCCAAATTTTAAAAAATTTCATGGCACAATCCCTGTTTTTTTTAAAAGAAAAAAAATTTTTTATTATTTTATTTTTAAATTCATTTTTCCCGAGTAAAGGAAAATTGTTAGATGTTGGGACGGTCCCCTTTCCCCCCAATCCTTGCCTAAAAAAAAGCGTAAACCTAAAGAATAAAAAAGACCCCCAACTTGAAAGGAAAATAGAGCAAATCTGCAAAAATCCCGTGTTTTACCATGTATGAAAAATTTTTTTCCCTAAAAATGAAGGGGTAAAAATTTGTCTGAAAAAACTTTCTATTTGTTGTCAGATTGTTTGTTTATAAAGATAATGGTGGTTTTTTTTAAAGTTGACTAACAGGGCTTTGGAAAATTTTCCGGTTTGTCGGTTTTTTGGGCCCATTTTTTACTTTTCAGCCGATTCATAAGTGAAAAAAAAAAAAAATCGGTCCCGTAAAAAAGGGAAAAAAAGTATAAAAAATTTGTCTGAAAATTCAAAAACCCATCTTCGCCAAGCCGGAAAAATTTTTGGTCGCCCCCCAAAATAATCAATAAAAGTGGGCAAAAAGTTGACTGTCCTTGATAAATTTGGGGGGTAAATTTGCACATGGCGCAATCAGTAAAAACGCGGCACACCTTTAATGTTTGCAGCCCGCCGACTGCAATGTATTTAAAAAAATTTTTGGGTGGTTTCCCAAAAAAAAGGCTGATGGTCCCCCCCCCCCTTTCGACTGGGATTCCCCTTCTTTTTTTAAAATCCCATGGTTTGGGTTTTTTTCCCAAAAAATAGTTTTATCATGGGAAAAAACCCAAAAGCACTGATTTAATCAAAGAGCTTAATTGTACATTATAGGTTTTTGTTTTTGAGGGCATCACCGGAAAAAAACCCGTCAAAAAATTTTTTATAATTACTTTTATTTTAAAAAATTACCAAAATTCATTTGGGGGGGCCAGTTGAAACAAGTGCAGAAAATTTGTTTTGAAACCCCACGGTGGGAAAAAAAAAAAAGAAAATTGGGGCTGGCAAACACGAATGTAAAGAAAAACCGGAGTGGTGCTGTTTACAAATTGGTCTTTTTTAAAAAAGTTTCAAATGAAATTTTGTTTCATCCCGAAAGGAACATTAACTTTTAAAATGGGGAAGGGGTGCTTATTTAAGTTTCAAAAATAAATGAAATGAAATATCCCTGGCCAAAAACCCCGTGACCTTTTTGGTATTTTAATGCGGGGGTTAGATCTCAGCGTTCATATAACGTTTAAAAATTGGTCCCCGGCAGGTATTCTTAAAATACGAGATGTTTAGCAGAGAATATGTGTCATGTAAATTTTATTTTATAGGGAAATTCCCTCAAAGGGAAAGGGAAACTTTCCCCAAAAATTTTGCGTGTTACGGTACCGGGGGTTTTACGTGCGTGGGTTTTAGACTGTTACGCAAACGGTTTTCAAGCCCCCGGTATTTTTTTCCTTTCAAGTTTTTTTTGGAAAAAAAAACGAAAATTTTTTCCAAAAATAAAAATCCCCCATAAAAATGAATAAAATGTTTTCATTTTTATGGAAAAAACGCGGTGACCCGGGAACTCAGTTTTAAAGATGACATGATTATACTTTTACTCTTTTCACGGGTTTTTCAAAATATGTAAAAAAAATTGGGGAAAGCAGGGGGGGGGTAGCGCTTTTTCAGGATTTTCCTTTGGACCGTTGGTTATCAAAAATTTTGGAGCCCTGTTGTCTATTTATATATATATTGTTTTTAGTATTTTTTAAAAGGAAGGAAAGGAAAAAAAATTTTTATTGGAAATCTGGAAATTCCCAAGTGGCTTTTGAAAATTGGAAACCCCATTCGGAAACCCTTACCGTGTATGAAACAGAAAAATTTAAAAATTTGGGATGTGGAAAAAAAATTTTTATTTTAAATTTGTTTGTTTATAATTTTTAATGGGGTTTTTTTTAAAGTTGTTAGTATTTTTCTACAAGAAACCAGGGTAGAAAAGGTTTATGATTTTGGGAAATTGAGAAATCAAAAGTGCTCGTTTGAAAAAAAGGGGTCCGATTCGGTTTTTTTAGGTGACGGCCCACATGTATCCCCCCAGTTTTAAATTTTAAAAAGCGTCTATGATTTGACCCGGAGTGATCAAGTCAGCATTAACCCCTTTAAGATGATAACACCCGTTTCGCGGGGGGTACGTGCCTGTGGGAGGATTTTCCCGTTGCGATTTTTGTATATTTATGTTTTACTTTTTGCTAAAAATCAAAACCCCTACAAAATTTTTAACCCTTTATAAAATAGCTCTGAAAAAAAACCAAATATCATGAAAAAGCGAAAATCAAAAGGCTAAAACCTTCTGTCAATCTGTGTCCCGCTGAACATGAATTTACGTAGAAATCTTTTTTAATTTGTTTCCAAATTTTTGAAGGATCCGAAGTTCTGTAGTTGCAATTTTTGGGAAAACCCCTTTTTAAACCCAAACCCCAAAAGTAAGGCCCCATTTAAAACTATAAAAAACCATAACGCTGCCCTTTATAGAAAATTAAAAAAACCTTTTCCCAATAAAATTTCCCTTCCAAAAAAAAAATTCCTTGATTTGGCCTTTTCTTAAAGCTTCGTTTGGGGCAATTTTCCCCTTTTCGAACGGTTTTTCCCTTGTAAAAAAAATTTTTTGGTAATTTCAAAAACCGGGAGGAATTTTGCTATTTATTAGTGACACCCTTTACCGGTCTCCGTTCTTTAAAAGCTCATTTCAAAAAAAAAAAAAACCGATAAACTAGAAGTTGTTTTTGTTGTTTCATTCCCAAAAAGATGGGGTCATAAACAACAAAAATTAAGAAATTTTTTTAATTTTTTAAAAAAACAAAAAATTAAACTTTTGCTAGAATTTTTTTTTTTTTCTTATTAAAAACACGAAAGTAGGATATACACAAACTTCCAAACAAATGCATTTTTACGGGGTAAACAATGAAATTTGGGGTATTTTGTTCAGTTTTGTTTTTTGGGTTTTTTCCCCTTTTCATTCCGGAAAGTAAATTTGTTCTATTTTTAAACTAGTTTGACGGGGGTTTTTTACTGTTTAAAAAAAGGTTTTTCCTACAAGAAATAAAAACTTATAAAACATCACGCCCGTAACCCTAACCCCCTTTTCTCATTAAAACATGGTTTTTCAAAAATTTTTTCGCTTCAAATTTTTTTGTTATTCGGGGGTTTTCTCCCATTTGGGTCTTCCCCGCGTTTAAAAAACTTTGAAACTGTGAGTGGTTTAATAAGCGGCAGAGGCCGCAAGCGGCCCGCCGCATTTAAAATGGAATTTGGGATTTAAAAATTTTTTAACAAAGTAAATTTAAGAAAAATATGAAGTGAAATGAAAAATTTTGCTTGGTTTAAAAAGAAAAATCTTTTTTTTTTTTCTCTCCTCAAAAAATATGCTGGGAAAATCTTCTTGGCCCTCTGTAATCCTTTTTTCATATTTTTTTTTTTTTTTTTTTGTGCATCACCAAAACAAATGTAAAATGGGCACTTGATACTGGGCAGCCTCCCCGTATAGAAAATACAACAAAAAATTAAGCATTAAACTGAAATTTGGTTTTTGTTTTTTTTTTTAATTCTATTTTTAAAAAAGAATAGCTACCTGATTTTTTTTTCCCAGTTTCTAGTAAAAAAACTGTCACCCCTCCTTCGTTTGGAAAAGTACAACTTAGACCTCTTGGCCTGTGCAAATCCTGTAGGGCTCTGAAAAAAAAAAAGCAAAACATTAGAAAAACAGTGCTTCTTAAAATCATTCTGCAAAAAGGGTTATTTATTTTTACACACAATGAATGAGATAAAAATTTAAATCTAGAAATTTTTTTCTGAACATTTCTGAAAAACTGAGTAGTTTATATATCTTCAAAAAAAGGGTTAGAAATTTTAAGTTTTCTGCCTTCATAAAATTCATTACAAAATTTTTTTCAGCTTACACTGTGATGAAGCTGAAAAATCTTTTTTCTGCTAAATTCAATAGAGTTTTTTTTAAAATTTTAAAAACCCGCTTTTCTTTCCATAAAATTTTCAGCTGTGGAAAAACACACACAACAACCCCAAACACTTTAGTAAGCTTTAACCCTTTTTTAGTCTATGTTGTAAAAAATTTGGCGGCCTGGAATTTTTGCTTGGGAAAAAAAAAAAAAAAAGCAAAAATCATTTTTTCCCTTGTTTTTTTAAGATTCATTCAGTCAAAGTGCTTATTAAATTTTTTTTATACATAAAATGGGAAAGAAACTGGTCTATAAGTATATTTTTTTTAGGTACAATGAGCCTTTAGAAAGCTTAGCCACTTCAAAATTTAAAAAACACAATCCAAAATACTGAGCAGTGCCCCCTTGAAAAACCCTACATCTACCTTTTTTTTAGCTCCTGTATCGTGCATTCGCCTCCTTTCCTTTGGGAATTTTTAAAAGGAGGCATTCTGAGATTATTTTTCTAAAGTTTTTTTCCCATCCCCCATCTAAAAAACACAAAAAAAAAGATTTTATTTTAGGGGAAAAACCGGGGCCTTGGAAATTCCCTATTGTTATTGTTATGTCCAGCTCCTTAAAAAGCGTGGTTTAAGACGTAGGACCCTTCGTGACCCCATTCTCGGAAAATGCAAAAAAAAAAAGGCCCAGAAATGGTGAATGAAAGGGTCATTTCAAAACAAAGTTATGAACTTTTTTGATCGAGAAGATGAAAAAGGTCTCATTTAAAAAAAATAAATTTTTTTCCTATTGTAAATTTAAAATTTTTGTTTCTAACTTATTTTCTTTTTTGCAAAATTATCCCCCAAAAATTCACCTTTGTTGTACGGGGGCGGCCATTGGGTTTTTTACCTGGTGTGTCATTTTTGGGCAAAAAAACAGGTTTTTCCCCAATTTTGTAAACGTGACAAATTAACCCCCAAACCAAAAAAGGGTTTAGCTATCGAATTTAGACCAAAATCATGGGAAATTTTCATTGAAAAATGAATAAGTATTAAAAAGTTTCAAAATCCCCTTATTTTTGCGAGCATTTTACAAATTTTGACAATTTTTTTGTTCGAAAAAATGCTAAACCAAATGTTTTTAGAATGAAATCTTTTACATTAATTCCCCCCTCAGCAAACAGGCTTTTTTATCCTAAAAGAGATTTTTTTCCCTCCCTGCAAAAGAAAAAATACGAGGGGGAAACTTGCAAAATTTTCCCAAAAGGGATTACCGTTTGTTGACAATAGGTCTGTTTTTTGAGCCCAAAAAAAACTTTTTTCACATTTTGTAAAATTCTGAAAATTTTAAAATCAAAACAAGAAAAGGGGTTTTGCTATTGAAAGAGCCAAAAATCATGGGAATTTTCTTTAGAAAAGAATTTTGATGTGTCGTTTTTTAAAATCACTCTTTTCGCCCTTTTTTTCGCTGAATTTCAACAATTTTTAGTTAAAAATATACAATTAAAACCCAAATGTTTTTAACCCCGTTTTTTGCCTGCATTTTACCCGTTGGGAACTGGCTTTCTTGTCCTAAAAAGATATTTTTTTATCCATGCGTTAACAAAATAGGTTCTCCAAAGTTTGACGAACCTTTGGGCATTTTTGTCCCCCCCCCCCATTCCCTAAAAAAGGGAAAAAAAACAAATTTTTTTCTACAAACAAACTTTCAAAATAAAAACTAGGTTTCATTTGCTACCACAAAATCACTTACCTTTTTATTTTTTTAGTTCCAAAAACCCTTTTTTAAAATTCCCTAAAAATCCAAAAAAGAGAGAACTTTTTTCTTTTCATTTTTGTTGGGTGTTTACTGTGACGCACTGTTTTTAAAATTTTAACTGTAAAATGATTTTGAACGTCTGGTTGTTTTGCGCGGGCCCCCAAAAATTTTTATTATGGTGTTCCCAAGTTGTATATGTTTTTTTCAAAAGAAGATTTTTTATTTTAAGAATGTTTGAACCATGCTGTTTGGAATAAGCTGTGTTGCATCACAAAAGTGCCAAAAGCTTTTTTGATCTTTTTTTCCCCCGAAATTTGGCTTTCAAAAAAAGCTTTTTTCGGGTTTTTTCTGTTTATCGACAGTCCGAGTTCCCAAAATTAAAGGTTTACGCCCTTTCACATACCCAAAAAAAAGATTTTCCCCAAAGTTTAAAAAAAAAAAAGCTTTTAAAAGTGTACAATTTGGGGAAAAAGGGTTGTCGGCCCTAAAAAATTTTGCGCAATGTTGCCCCTTTTGTAAAACCCCTTGAATTTGTTGTTTAAAGGGGAATAGGGAAACATTTTTGTTTCCCCCTTTTCCCTTTAAAAAAAAGATCTGGACCCCCCTTTGTCCCCCGAATTTAAAAAAGTTCCAAATTGGGAAATGGGACCTTTGAGAACCCCCAAAGGGAAATTTCCCCCCCCGGGGTTTATAATGTTATATAGGTGTGCGTCCCAAACGGGGGCCCCCCATTTACATGTGTATCAAAGGCTTTAGGCTATTATTTTTTGTTTTCTGGATATTGGTTTCCCGAACGGGCAATTTTTATATGTTTGTTTTATTTACCCCAGTGCTTTAATGTTGAAATTTAAATTGATATCAGTTTTCTATTGAAAATTTCCCCCTAAAACCCCTTTTGGGGCCAAAAATTTAGGAAAAAATGTTGGAATTTTTTATAAGCTAAAGGGTTCCCTTTTTAAAAATAACTTAGTAGTTCTGGGTATTACTTTTTGAAATTTCAAAGACCGAAACCCATTTTTCCCACGAGTTAAAAAAGTCATTGAGGGCAAAAGGAAAATTTATTTTTGATAAAAATGCACGTTTAATTTTTGTGCGTCGAAATGTGCACCGCTTGTGGGATAAAAGTTTTAAAAACATTTTTAACCGATCCCGTGCATTACTTTTTGTTTTATGGGAAAATGTTTTCAGTTTAAAAAACATTCGTCGCCGTGTTTTTTGTCCGGTCATTTTTAAACCCTGTTTTTAATATTAAACGAATAATGTTATGCATTGGTTAAAATTTGACCCTAATAGAAATTTAAATTTAAATTTTACCCATTTAAAACATATTTTAAATACTCCGATATAAATCTCAATGTAAACAAATAGGTACAGTCCTAGGCGATTGCAAATCGTTCATCTTTTCTCATTCAAGAAAAAAATGACATGATATTGAAACTAAAATATTCATATGTTATAGAAAACATTTCTATAACTAAATATACCTTCTCTTCACGCCAAATGCGGTGTTTTTCTTCTACTATGATAATGAAATCTTTCAAATATTTACACGGTTGCCCGGTCCATGATACTTTTACAAAGGACGACATCGATTTCAGCCGCGTGACAGTCAAAATTCTCGGGTATGTGTTCCGTACGCGACAACATCCTTTTAAAAACTTGGTATTTTTTCATTTTTAAACACCTTTGCCCGAACTTATTACATAGTAAAATGAGCAGGCCTTTACATAATGGGAACATAAATGTAGTACTTCGCGCAGTGTAAATAAAAATTCAGTTGCAATTAAGTTCTACCACACTGTTTTCGTGATCAAAACCAACTGTAATATTGAATTTAGACGCTATGGTTTTGTTTGAGCTAACTTAAAGTTCACAATAAAATAAAGACCTGTGTCACGTCAGATTAGAATGGACTATCAGAACTATTGTATCCTAGAGATACTGACTTTCCTTTTATTTCTTTCTATAATCAGTTTTTTTTTCTTTTCATATCTATTCATTGTTAATAATCATCTTATGTAAATAAAAATTGTAATATTGTAAAGGGTGTAGATTTGTTTTGATGGTTACTGTCGCCGATTACGGCCTTCCTGTCATCAATGGTGGCAGAAGTGGGATCTCCACTCGGTTGTTCGACCAGACACAGTACTATTCGAACATTATTAACACCCATTTACCTGCAAGCAATAATTGTAAAGATTCCCTCTTGTTTTGTCTATTGATTACACATATAATAGTGTAATTCATTTTCAGAGTGACGCTTACCTCAGACAAGACAAGACAAAAAAAAAAATGTTCCCCATAGCTTCAGCAACCAGCTTTAGTGGACAACGACTAATAGACAGTTGATTACGAAACTTATGATTCTGGGTGAAATTCGTTTCCCATTTATTTTCTTTTGGTTTTTTGTTGGTGTCACTCTATGAGTAAGCCACCCTAATCTGTGCGAGTAGTGACCACCCTTGTACTTAGGAGAGTTATCCAACTCACTCTACTACTGGGCGTCGCCCCTACTTCATCCCATGATCCTATTAGAGTAATAGTGTGCTGTATACATACCAGGATACAGTATTTTTTTTTTAATTTGTGGTGTTGTTAGCAAGCTTTTTACTTGCAATATACTTTTAAAACATACCTCTTATGTTATAGTGCTACATCTGTTGTTTGTTATACTATACTTATCTTAGATAAAACACTTGAATTTATTTTTGTTTATTTGTTACACAAGTGTTAACACGCAGTTACAGTTTGATTGATATTTGATAAGGCTAAGGATTTGTTACAGCCCTACTGTCACTGTACTTTGTTGATTTGTTTGCTAAGCAACCTTGCTTGACACATAGTAACTGTTTGCGCAACTTAGTGTATTAATTTAGTGTGAGGACGTTTTTGTTGTTGTATAAACTAGAGTAATAGTATTTTGTTTTTCTGGCTTCAGTGGTAACTGAAGAGCCATATGTAAACTAGCGTAGTCTAGTATTCCCTCACGATTGTTTATTTAGTGTCTCAGTGTTAAAGTAGCTGTATGCGTAGTGTTATCTAGAGTCTAACGTAGTGTACTCATGACTAGTGTAGTAGAGTTAACGAAGGTAGGAAAGATTAGGTAATGAAGGAGAGGAGTTAACGTAACTTTGTTAAGGAAGAGCAGGCTAGGGACGGAGGAAAACATAAGTAGATAAGAGGCAGAGAAAGAATAAATTAGAGGCAGAGAAATTAAGAGCAGAGGCAGAGAAAGATAGATTCTAGTCTGGAGTCTAGTTGCAAAAGAAAAGGTATAATATGAAAAACAAAGTAGTTTAGAACAGAGAGAGATTAAGAGTACAAGCAGACAAGAATAGATTAGAAGCAGATAGGTGAAAGATTAGAGTAGAGGCTAATTGCAGAAGGTAAAGAATAGAGTATGAACGTAAGATAGAATTAGATAAGTTTTAGAATACGGACGTAAGTTAGAACAGGATAAGTTAGAAATGGAAAAGGAGAAGTTAGTGGTTAGCTAGAAGTTAGAAACAGAAGGAAGAGGAGAGCAGATAGTAGGAAATTAGAAAACAAGCATAAGTTTAAGACCGACTTAGAAAAGAATGAGTAAGAAAAAGTAAAGGTTAAGATGACTCCCTTTGATAGAGAAAATTGATTCCATGGATAGCGTACTTAATGAGTACGAAACGTACGGCTTGTTGCGCAGGATTGGATAAAGAATAGGTCACTAACTTACGCGTGCCTTCTAAAGGGTACGGCAAGAGAAGGTTTATATAGGCTTTCCGTTGGAAGATAGGAAGGATTAATAGATAAACTGAAAAGCCCGTTGCGCTTACGTCTTATCGAACTCACTGACGATGGCCTAAAACAAAAGTTTAGAACTGAGAGGCCCCTCGAGAAAAATAGACCTAGTGATGTTTCAAGCCAGAAAACTAGATATTTAGATGTTGGCATAGATTGAGTAAGGATAGATAAAACGTACGCAGGATTGTTAATATTATTCTATAGGACCAATTTTTAGATGTCTGAAATAGAGAACTATACCAAATTTTGAGTATAAGAAGTTCGTTAACGCTAAGGCGTAAGCAGAAGAAGCGATTTGTTTAGCAAAGACTCGGTGGAGTCCCAAGTAATGTCGAGCTCGAACCACTAATACCGAGCTATAAACCATATGACATACCTCAAGACACTAACCTAGTAGTCGTAATGTAGGCAACTAGTAATAGAGTAGTAGCGCATGATTGCAATAGAGGTAGAGGTTATCAACCCTTTGGTGTACTAAGTGTATATAAGTGTGGTCGAATAGGGCATAGTTCATATAACTGTAGGATGGAAAAGTACGGGCGAAACAGTTCTAATGCAGCCAGCAGAGATGGGAGGGGGAGAAAGTAGCGCAGGAACCGGAAGTAGTAAAGGGTAGAATAGAACTAAGTAGGAAGTAGCAATAGAGGTAGAGGCCGTGACCGATCTAGGAGTAGGTAGAGAAGACAATAGATATAGAGATAGAGTATAGTCAAGTAGGCTCAGAGAGTGGAAATAGCATTATAGAACAAAGTGATGTTTAGGATTAGGTAGCTTATGTAAAGTACATGTCTACAAACCCCGGTACTTGTAATGGTAGGGATGTAATCGCTATCGAGATACGAGGCTGTACATGTGATGAAAGTGAAACGGAACTTAATAGTAAGAAGCAACGACAGTTTTTAGAGAAAACCCGTAGATGTAAGTACATAGAATGGGAGTGAAACATAGCTAGGATGTACTAAATAATATTGATTGTCCGTATTTCAAGGCTACAGTAGAGGTCGTGGTTGTAGAGAATCTACAATGATGTTATACTTGGTAAAGTAGAGGGAGCTGTAGAACGCTCCAGTTTAGTCTAAGCGTCAGCAAAGCAACTAAGGGCGCAAGCCAAAAGTTAATGAAGCAAGTAAAAGCTTAAAGTTCCGTCCTCAGATTTTAGATGAATCTAGAAGAGGAATTCTTAGAAAAGCAACAGAAAGATTAGAGCACGTTAGATCTGTGGTAAAAGAAGGCTAGGAAGGTACGATTAAGCAGTGTAGAGGTAAAAGGTATCAGTAGGTTTGAGATAAGGAATAGATTGTTATATAGAGAGTATAACCGCCCAGAATTTAGACAAAAGTCGACAGCTGCTTGTACCTCAATTTCTTAGAGAAACTGTGATGAAAGTTGCACTATGCTTCGTTACTGTCAGGCCATTAGGAATAAGGAAAACAGTGATAGGGTATTAGGGCGAATTTTTACTGCCCAGGAGACAGGCAGAGTTAGGAGGTACTGTCAGTTCATAGTAGTAATTGTCAACGTACTATAGCGAAGGGTAGATAAGTAAAGTTTCCGTTAGGAAAAATGCCTTTGAATGATACTGCCGTTTAAGAGAGTTTGCCGTCGATATCTAGGGTCCGATCGAACCTCATGACAGATATGAAAAAACAGGTTACATTTTGACTCATGGTAGCTTATGCTGACTAGATATCCAGAACTATAGCAATACCTGGTATTGAAACTGAGAGAGTAGCAGAGGCATTAGTAGATATGTAACAGTAATTCGGAGTGACAAAGGAGAAGCTTACGAAGTGGATCGCAGTTTACGTCAGAACTTATGGCCGAAGTTAGTAGGTTATGGAAGTCATTAAGGGCAGTTTAACTAACACCGTATCACCCTTTGTGTAACGTTTAGTAAGAGAAGGTTTAACGTAGTTTTGAAGCAAATGTTAAGCGTATGTGTAGTGAAGACCAGAGATTGGATAGGTATTTGAATGCTATGTTGTTTTGCATACCGTAAGTTCCGCAAGAAAGTTTGGGATTTTCTCCCTATGGTTACTTTACGGCAGAACAATCCGTGACCGGGATAACTGTGCAAAGAAAGTTATGGCCTGTAAGACGGAGAATGATGAGGATAAAACCACTAACCAGTAGGTTAGATTTGCAAGAAAATTGGAGGATACGTTGTAAGATAGCTCAAGGCAACAGTTAGCAAAAAGTAGTGCAAGATACAAGAAGTAATAACATAGAAGGCTAAGAAGGAGGTTAAAGCAGGTAGTAAGGTTACATGTTATTGTTCCCTACGAAACAAAATAAGAGTTGTTACATTGGAAGGGTCCTTACGTAGTAGTAGAGGTAGTAAATAGACTAGATACCGGAGAGAATTATACGGAAAGTTGAAAACCGTTTCATGCAAACATGCTGAAACCAGTACCGTGAAAGAAGGCATGAAGTAAGCTTATACCAGATAAGGGTATTTTAAGTAAGGATTGGAGCACTATTGTAGAGAGGATCAGAGAGATTAATGACAGATTAGATCCGAATGAAAGTAGTGGATGAGTTTTTCAAGTTAAGTAGCAAAGATAATGGTTGGGGGGGGGTGCCTGAAAGCAGGGTACAGAAACGTACAAAGATGTAGAGGTAAATCCAAGTTACCAGTTAGAATGTAAGCAGGAAGTAGTAGATTTGTATAGTAAATTTCTCAGATGTATCTGACAGATAATTCCAGGAAATACTAACTAAGTTGAACATGATATTCAGTTGTCAACTACAGATCCGAAAAGAGTAAAGGGTTATCCTATTCCTTTTCATTCGCAGCCAGTAGTGAAAGAGGAAGTAGAAAACTGTTGGGATTGGGAGTAATCGAACCCATCTATGCTCCATTTCCTCCCTATCGTCCCTCATAAGGAAAAAGATAACAGTTATTAGGTTCTGAATAGAATTTCGTCAGGTCAACAAACTGACGGTATTTCGCATGCTGAACTATGCCAACATGGAGGAAATGTTTTCAAAGCTATCTAATATAGATATTTTTCTAAACTAGACCTTGAGCCAAGGTTACTGGCAGTTCCTTTGTCTGAAAAGGCAAAACCCATGACTGCTTTTTAAACCCCGAAAGGTTTATTCCAGTTCCTAAGATCCTTTGGATTAGTTAACGCACCAGCAACGTTTTTGTAGACTGATGCGGAAGTTTTTTGAAGGACCTAGGGCACTCAGATAGCTCATAGATATAACCTGGTGTATACAATCACATGGCCCAGAACATGTAGTACCCTTACTGAGTTTGTTAACCAGACAAGAAGAGGCTAAGTAAACAGCAAAACCGACTAAAGTTTTTATAGGTTTCAGAAGTTAGAATGTTTAGGCACAATGATACGAGATGTTCAGTACCCTTAACCAGTTCCAAATAAGGTACAGGCTATACATGATGCCGAAAGACCAAAACCAAGAAGGCCATACGTTCATCACTTAGGTGTAGTTGGATTTTACAGAAAGTTTATCCCTAAATTATTGCCGCCATTGCAGTTCCGCTCACAGATTTGACGAAAAAGGGTCAGCCAAATCTTTGTTAGAGTGGGTGAAAGTCCAAGAAAAGGCTTTCCAGACTTGAAGGCTAGCTACTGGTCCGCCTATTTTGAAGTTGCAGGGGGGGGGAGGGAGAGCATACTTTTATATTGAGAAGTAGATCTTCAGGTTTAGGTTTAGGCGCAGGTTATTGCGTCAGGAAAATGATGGAGAGAAATTACCTGTAGCGATGCTAGTAAAAATTGTCTACCTAGGGAGCAAAAGTACTCAGTGAGAGAGAAGGAGTGATTAGCTATAGTATGGGCAGTAGCTAAGTTACACCGGTATTAGTTTCGGTAAAGACTTTGTATTAAGACAGATCATCAGCCGCTCACCTTATTTCAAATAAAGCGAAACGTCGCAACTCCAGGCTGATGAGAAGGCATAAGCATTACAGCACTATAGGACATATTAGAGAATTCCTGGTAGAGAAAAGTAGGCGCAGATTATTTGCGTAGAGTGTAAGGCAGGTGCTATATTATAAGGTGGTACAGATAGTGACAGTGTGTGTTTCTTTTTGGTGTTTGCAATTTTCAGTATGTCATTTTGGCTTTCATTAAGAAAATAATGAATTTTCTTTTTAAGGGGGGACGTGTGGCACAAATAGACATACGGGCCTTATTTTATCTTATTATAAATGCAGGAATTGCATCATCTTTGTAAATTTTTGAGTTATAGAGGTAATGTCAGATTTTCACTCATGACATACCTCTTAAAATTTTTCCTGTATTCATAACATAAATTATCCAGTAATTTCATTAAATTCTTCAGTACTAAGAAAGTGGATATTTTACTAAACTTCATTAAATTTATGTTTTTATCCCCAAAACCACTATAATGGGCCTCAAATTGTCAATTTAAATTCGCGCCAAAGTAGTTAGATTCCCCGGCTATATAGTGAATCCCGTGAAAATGACAATAGTCAAAAGCTCACGGCTTAGCCTAGAATCCCAGATAGGGTGTTGGTGGCGGGACATTATCCTTTAAAATAGACTGGCCTAATATTCCTATGCGCACACCACACCACCTTATACGACTTTATAGACGAATCAATGTCCTGACTTATTTTCTATGCTAGAAGATTTATCTCGATCGAGTAAGAAATTTATTTTGTTAAATTTTGTATGATTTTTTGCATTACAAGTTTATTTGGTAAAATTTTTGTTCATTCTACAGAATTCTGTAACATTTCCTTTTCGCATATGATTTTAGCCTAGTTTCGGTATGTCAAAATGAATTTATTAAATTTTATCAGCTTTTGTAAATTATTTCGAAAGAGGAATCTAAAATGTTTTCATTTATATAAGATGTTTAATTTAAACTGAAATTTGTAACATGATATTATATATAAAGTACTTTGTTTCAAAAAACTTATGTCAAACATTTTTGATAATTATGGAACGCCAATTACTGCATTGGTATGTTATATGTATATAAATCTATATGGCAATCTAGTGCCAGTTGGTAATAGATTATTGAATATGAAATAGTGTGCCAGTCTATTGCAATATCACATACAATGTCCGATTAGTGTAAAGCATGGCTATATATTGATGCCAACATCAATAACGTTTGATTTATATTGAATTTGTTAATTTGTAGTTGTAAATAATAGCTCAGTTATCATGTCCGTTTCTATAATGTTTCTCAATACTATTCCGCGCATATCATTTCAATACTTTAACTTTAGTCTTTTGTAGTAAGTATTCTTTGTAATAGTGGAAAGTATAAGTGACGTAAATTTTAATCATGTGACGTTTGAACTAGTAGCCCAATAATGTTGTAATAAGTAGCACTTATATTTAAGGAGACTACGAGGTTATTGGTGTACCCAAAGGAGCAGTTTTATGCCCTGACTTATATGTTTTGCTATGGAGCTTACCAAAAGTTATATATATTTAGCTTCTTTTCCGGCAGAACGATTTTACCTGTGATGTCATAACCCGAAGTACATGCCGAGGTTCACAAAATTCTCACTCGCCTGGATTGATATTCCCAGCGCACAGCTTTCGGTCGTCCCAAGTTTGGTCCGTAAACCGCAAAGACGATGATTTTGTTATCCTCTGAAGTCACTCAGGGATGCAATCCCCTACCCACCATAGTAGCCAACCGGATCAACGTATTCACGTTTAAAGAACGGATTTTGAATTTTAGAAGCTATTTTTGTTTGTGCTAACTTAAAGTTTCACATTACATTAAAGACCTGTGTCACGTCAGATTAAATGACTATAAGAACTTTGTATCTAAGATACTGAACTTACTTTTATTTTCTTTTCTTAACAATAATCATTTTTTTTTCTTTTCATATCTATTCATTGTTTAATAATCATCTTATGTAAAAATAAATTTGTAAATATTGTCAAGGGTGTTGATTGTTTAGATGGTTACTGTCGCCGGTACGGCCTTTCCATGTCACAAACATCAGGTAAGGACTAGGATACAAATTAATACCAACATGTAGGATTACAGTTGGATGTAGGATAAAATTCCAACATCATAGCCTAATTGCATCGAAAAGCATTCAAATCTCTGATATAGCCTTATGTCATGTTTTGACATATCCGATAGCTAGATACTAGTCTTGATAAGATTTTGCATTACAGCTTACTTGATAGATTTGATAAGAGACATCTCTAGGAATTTGTAATGGTTTTACAAAGTCGAGTTATCCCATTGAGCCTATACTTTGTTAGTGCTAAATATTTTACAATACCAAGAGTACCAGAGATTTGGGACTGCAATTTTCGATGCAGTAGCCTGCGGTTGATACATGACGGGCTTGGTGACAAGATAAAATGAGACGATTCAAGAAAAATGATCATCAGAAATCAAGTGTTGGGTGTGTTCAAAGTGTTGAAATTTTTGGAAGGAGCATCTACCTACTGAGTATCTCAGAAGTATAGTTAAATAGTATAAACCACGTCTCATTTTATCATTGTCAAGACCCTTACTTGATCTATTATTATATGTATCTCCGAATGTGATAGACCACACTTGCCTACCAAGTACACTTAATACACAAGCACTCTACGCCTGAGTGAACATGTTAACTCACACAGTAGAATGCCAGTGTCCTCTTAACAGTACATTGGGAATAGCATACTTAGAAAAACATGCTGACAAAGTATTAATTGCGGACAGACAGGACAGGCTAATGACTCATAATACAGACACACACTAAAAAAACCTTCATCTCGGAGACCTTTACCAATTACTTTTTTTATATTGAAATACAACAAACACAATAAGCAAAAAGTGTGCCTCTTTTACGGGCAAGCACTTGTACGGCAAGGTACATCAATGCAAAACATAATAATGCAAATATAAGAGTCTATCATTTCAATTGTAAAACGTCTATCCTCTGTTTCATCATCACAGCATCTGGTCTCTGCTCTACTACCTGTAACAGAAAAAAAATTTATCAAAGCACTAAAAAGTGCTGAATGCGCGGCTTAAATAGAAGACATGAAATAAAATGGAACGATTATACGTTTTAAAATTCTCTTTCTCAAAACAGTGAGATTTTGAATTTAATTATAAATTTGCATCTAGAATATACACATATCACTGAATACCTATTTTTCTCATCGAATCACATTTGTATACCACGTGACTTCCAATAATATTACTGTATTGGATCAATTATAATTATTCCGACTATTTGACTAGACAATTTTTTTTTCTAATCTGCATGTAAGCAAAACGATAAAAGCCAATAAACCGATGAAAGAACCGACATGAATACAACTTAAATACAATGTTTACATACGTCCAAAAAAATGAGTTTCATGTCTGTTGATTGTCCTTTTTCCCTTTTTTAACCGAGAATACAAGGGCATAGAATTACAAGAAAATAATGGTAAACCCAATGGATGCTCACCAAAATAGAATTAATGCATATTAAAAGAAACAAGAGGACCATGATGCCCTATCTCCACTCACGCACAGTTGATCGGGGCCTCGTGGGACCTAGTTTTTTGACCTCACATGAACCAGATT
>NW_026459597.1:0-23365 GCF_021730395.1 Mercenaria mercenaria
GTGAACTAATTGGGGTTTTGCTGAATGCAGTAAAATGTGAAGTAGAGCAGAGAAAAATTAGATTTTGTGTAACGTATTTTGTTTCAAAATTATGTTTGTGAAAATATAAAAATGAAAACATAAAGATGCAGTTTGAAATAAACAACAAGAAAATGTAAACGTAAATGTGAGATTTCCTAGGGCTTGGCATGACTAGCGATTGATCGTATCGGGCCAATACGACCGCCAAACGTCTACAACCGAATTAGAGGCCAAGATGTGTATTGGCATCCACATCCCGGGAAGATGATGCCCACATGCAAACAAGCACGCATCATCTCCCGGGATGCTATGGGACACCTCAACATCCAGGACCCCTCCTCTCCGGCTTACGGGCCGCCACCCACGGCAAACAGGTGGCTCCATTTTCGGGGGAGTCGTACCCCTCTGCATGGAGATACAAGCCGGCATTTTCTATCCCCCCGCCGGCAAGGGGCGGTCTATGAACCGAGCCTGTGAAAATTTCGTTTTTGTCGTGTTGAGCGACCTGTGAAGTTTCCACTTTTTCTATTTTGTTAACCAGGTAGGAAAAAAATGGCTCTAAAATACCACCTGAAATTGAAAATTTTATTTTCTCCGTGGAAATTTTTCTTATGTTGATGTGTATAGGAAGATAACGGTACATATTCAAAATAATATATAGCAGAAACAGGTTTTGATATACGTAATCAAGAGGGGTATGCTTTGATATTCATCAGTTTGATGATGGAGTTTTATTTCATACGACACTTTCTGTTTACAATTTATGGTACAAATATGCAGCACATACAACACCACATTCTTCCCCAAAATTTGGTTCAGCTACATTTTTGAAAATACATTTTAAGTATGCATTACTCATAGAACTTAATGTACATTCTCATTGATATAGATGCAGGTTAATCTTTTTCTGTTTGGAACTGGCTCGTTTTCGAATGATTTATTCCATTGATTAAATATCTTCTTTATGGAAACGTATTTCCCAATAAACCGCACTTATTAAGGCTTATAATATAAGGATAGAACAATGTCTGAAATATCTACTTCTGTAACTAATTTCGTTTTTGCATCTTCCAGCGTAATCTAAAAGTCTGCACAGTTCTTTATTCATTTCGGTTAAATGATTTGCTAAGCCAGTATAAATTCCTTTCGGAATCTTGAAATCAATTTGAAAAACGATTTCCAGTGATTATTCCAGTATAAATTTCATCAATACACTCAATCGCATTTCATTATTACTTGATAGCCCATTCGTCTACTGATAATATGCTGGACCGTCAATCCTGAGGTCCAGCTCAAAGCACTGAAAATTGTTGAGATGAAATTGTGTCACCCATCAAAATTCATTTCTGATTTTCGTACCATGATTTAAGGTACTTCCGCAATCTTGGTTTAGAAAAGGTTGAAGCACAAAAACACTTTCAGTTTGCAAGATTCTCACACATAACATATGAAAGAAGTAGGATTGTAATACAATAAGTAAATGAAGTTGAAATATTACGAGTGGTGTGTGGTTCGAGTTTAACGTCTTTTTCGACAATTTTCAGCCATATAAACGACGGTGTCTACTTGTAGCAGTGAGCCCAATGCCCAATTTATAGTGCTGCCTCACTGAAATATCACGCCGTAGACACGTGACATGATCACCCACCCAGTCACATTATACTGACACCGGACTGACCAGTCCTAGCACTATTCCCTAAATGCTGCGTGTCAGGCGTTGAAGGTACCGCCATTTTTTACGTCTTTTGTATGACGCGATCGGGGAGTGCAGAGACTCAGATATCAGACCTATCGTGTGTCGGTGCGACGTTAAACCCAACAAAAATGAGAAAAATCTGGTCTTCTTTCGCAACTGCATGCATAGTTGCTCAACTCCATTGACTTACAATTTACCACCAAACTCCTTAAATGTTAACCATTTCGGGATGCATATTTGTATTACAAGGAACATTCTCTTGGCCCCATATATGTCACTGTCATTGTGTAACTAGATACTTTATATTTAAAACCGCGGGGTCGCGAGTTCGATCGCGGGCGGAGCGTATGTTCTCCGTGACGATTTGATAAATGATACTGTGTCTGAAATCATTCGTCCTTCACCTCTGATAAATCATGTGGGGAAGTTGGCAGTTACTTGCGAAGACAAATAGGTTTGTACTGGTACAGAATCCAGGAACACTGGTTAGGGTAACTTCCCGCCGTTACATGACTGAAATACTGTTGAAAAATGGCGTTAAACCCAAAAGAAACAAACAAACAATACTTAAAAGGCAACCCGTCGAATTTCGGCTCCGTGTCAGTTTGTTTTGGGTTTAACGCCGTTTTTCAACAGTATTTCAGTTATGTAACGGCGGGCAGTTAACCTAACCAGTGTTCCCGGATTCTGTACCAGTACAAACCTGTTCTCTGCAAGTAACTGCCAACTTCCCCACATGAATTATCAGAGGTGGAGGTCTAATGACTGCAGACACAATGTCGTTTATCAAATAGTCACGGAGAACGCGATACGTAGACGAACGCGATACGTAGACCAACGCTCTTACCTACTGAGCTAAGCGGGCGGGTATCAGAGTATGCTACAATAGAGTCAAGTAGTGTCTGAAATGAATCAAACGAACAAGCATTGATGATTACAGGGTTTAAACAAAATAACATCTGTGGAACCTTTAATAAAAGAAAGTACAGAATCATATCTGTTGTATGTAGGCTCATCACGAGACTATTATGGTAAATTATCTTTAAAACAACCCGTCTTTGTTTTATTTCGGGTTCTGTCACCACCATATAAATCCATCAAATCTACAGGAAAAAGACGTTCTATAAATTCATTCCTCCCGAGCCTAAAAAGACTATTCATACCGTCATTATGCGCCTCAGGTTTTTCTTTACCAACGTTTTAAGCCATATAAGGGCAGCAAACTTGATTTTGTTGTAAGTTTGTGAAGGAAGGGAGTCATAATGATACCAATGTTGTAATAATGCTAACCAAGGCTTTTGAATTGTATTTTACATTCTTATTTCAAGCGAGAATTTGACTGTTATAAAAATATATACACTCATTTTCAGGCTCAGTATAACGTTGATGTGTTTTAGTGGCATGTGAAAATTCCAGTATATGTATAATTGGATATAAACACTTCGTAAACATTAATTTTTTTAGGTTCCTCCTGTTAATGGAAGTAGAACAAATGTTTTGCAAGAAAGACCTCACGACAGAGTCTATTTTAGTAAGGTATGTATCTGTATCAGTATTTGGTAATGTGCCACTTTCAACATCACTGTCAATAGTATTGAGTCTTTTTTTTTTTTGAATACACAGCCTTTAAGCTCTTAATACCGAAAGTTTGCCAGTGTCCACGTCAGCACTGATTATTTTGTTTACAAACTCTTCAAAAGTAAGTATAGGCTCCTCAGTTTACACAAATGGCTCTTTCATTTACGGATGCCTTCCTCGTAGCAGGCATTGCACAAGTAATTGCCAGGGCTGATGTAATTTTCATTAAGAAAAAAAAAAGAGAATATTTCTTTTTTATACTTTGATTTTTTTGTGTTCACTGCCGTACTTGGAAGATGAATCTATGTGAAAAGGTCACTCATATCTCTTTGGTTCAGCAGTTTTCAAATGGTGTAAATTTTACCTACTTAGAGAAGATAATATGATATTTAAAAACGAAACTGCCTTGATGGAGAAAATAACATTTACCCATTGAACAAACTGAAACATCGCGAAGCTTAGGATTTCAGTGACTGGAAAATCCTACTTCTTTTTTTAAAAATTAATAACGTAAAAATCGAAATTAAAATTATCATTTGATACACGTAACCCAGCTTTATATCAGTGTTCCCGTTTGTTTTCTTACAATGATTAAACCCATCCGCTTAAGTCAATAGGGAGAGCGTCGGTCTACGGATTGCGGGGTCGTGAGTTCGATCATTTGGTGGGGCATATGTTCTCCGTGACGATTTGATAAAATATATTACGTCTAAAATCATTCGTCCTCCACCTCTGATTCATGTGGGGAAGTTGGCAGCTACTTGCGGAGAACAGGTTCGTACATGTACAGAATCCAGGAACAATGGTCAGGTTAACTGCCTGCCGTTGCATGACTGAAATACTATTGAAAAAACGGCGTTAAACCCAAAACAAACAAACAATGATTAAGGAAATATTTTTTATGGTAAAATTATTGATTTACATACATACATTACAACACCGCGGAACAGCGAAATGTTTAATATCTGTAAATTTGTAGATACTTGTAAATGTATGGACATGATTAGTCTGTAAATCTGTAAATAGTCCATAAAAAAATCTGAAAATCTTAGACTTGATGGTATACCTCCAGTAAACACGGTAATAGTACCTTGCATTGTGTGAAAGTTATCAGGTTTGCATTTTAAGATATTTGCTGAGGGTAGAAATATATCAGCTATTCGATATCCTAAATAAAGTAAAGTTTCATGTAATGATCAGCGGTCTCTTTCTGAAAAGCGACCTTATCACTGATTTTACTAGAACCAATAGCAGGACCCCTTTCAACCAGCTTGGTAATCACGTTCTGTAGACATTTTCCACCTTGACTACCCTGTTGCGTATTTTTCCACCTTGACTACCCTGTGGAATGTCGCCCGCAGAAGCGTCAAATTTGACAGGTGACCGAAAAAAAACAAATACTACAGACTGCGTCATTGTGATTATCAAGTTACGAGGATTGCGATAAGCGGATTTACGAGAACGATGATAATTGTTTGAGAGAATTGATCGCAAATATTCTCGTAAATCTGAACTTTTGAGAAATGGATTTCGCACGTTTCTCGGTAACGTTATTTATTGATCGATTGGTTATAGTGATATTGATTGTTCTAAAAAAATTTCCTTTCAGTATGCCTCATATAATTGCTACCTTGTCCTCTAGCGTTTCTTTCCACATCTGTTAGTGTTTAAAATTTCATTTGTTAAAACAAATCACATTCTTTTCACTCCTATTTTCCCTAGTCTTTAGTGTCAAGTAAAACATGTTTTCCATAATTAGGTTTTAGATGAATCTAATGGCAACAGAAGGAACGCCATCAAATTTACATTTCACATTCATCCATGCCTCGGCTATATTGCTAGTAAAGTAACCTATCATTCTGTTGCTTTTCTCAGACAGACGATTTAAGAGCAGTATATCCATGTTAACATTTCTGTATCAATTCCATGACTTCCTGCTTCACCAATTCTTGTTCATTTCATGAACAGTATCTTTCAAGTAGTCGTATAACATCATATACTTCATTATCATCACAATCAGTGCAAAAAAATCCAGCACTGCTTTGCTATTCTGAATTATAATACAGCTTATAATTGCAAGTCAATCACACAAGTCATGATGGCCTAACCTACCCGGGATCTGGATGTTTTCAATTTTTCTTTGCGCTCGGCATCAAGAGGCTAGTACTTGGGTTTAACGTCGTTTTTTGTTTTAATTTGAAGTGTCTATTCGAAGCGGAGGGCAAAATGCCAAAAGTAAAATTGCTTCCTCACTGGAATATCTCGCTGTTGACACGAGTAATGATACCCTACCCAGTCTCATTCCGGGCTAGCCAGTCCTAGTACTAGCCTCTTAGTAACCCTCCTGCATAGCTCAATAGGGAAACATTTAATATTGAAATCACATATTTTGCAATAATTTTGTTTGCCACTGATATTTTTAATCCTTATATATATATATAAAATTTTACATACATATATTTAGAGAAATTTACGAGCCCGTCTGCTTAGATTAATAGGAAGTGCGCAGATCTACGGATCTCGGGGCCGCGAGTTCGATCCCGGTCGGGCCTATGTTCTGTATGACAATTTGATGAGACATTGTGCCATTCGTCCTCCACCTCTGATCCGTGTGGGGAAGGTGGCAATTACTTGTTGAGAACAGGTCTGTACTGGTACATAATCAAGGAACACTGGTTAACTGAGTAAAATAAATAAAAAATGTTGAAAAATGGCGATAAACCCACCTAAAAAATGTAACTTCTCGGTACAATTTCTCCTCTGCAATATATGACATTTTGTGTCTTCACTGTAATATCCAACCGCTTACTCCATTCAACATCACACATTACAGATACTGATGGTAAACTTAAAAAATAATCATCGTGCTCTATTGCTGTTTTTTTCTCTTCCTTCCAGTACATCTCTTCAACATTAAGGGGCCGAGTGGTTAAGGTCGCCGACTTTAAATCACTTGCCCCTCATCGATGTGGGTTCGAGCCTCACTCGGGACGTTGTATTCTTCATGTGAGGAAGCCATCCAGCTGGCTTACGGAAGGTCGGTGGTCGTACCCAGTTGCCCGCTCGTCATGAAATAAGGCACGAAGGGGTCTTCCTCAATCATCAAAGCTGGAAAGTCGCCATATAACCTATAATTGTGTCGGTGGGACGTTAAACTCAACAAAATAAATAAATAATTCCAAAATTTACTAATAACGCTGTCTATTTTAAAAAGGGGAATGTCCAGACATTCATAATTAAAATTCAAAATATGGCCAATTTACCCTGCTAAATCATGACCTAATTTTACCTCTGCTGATAAAAGGACAACAACAAACATGTACAGTTTGTTAAATGATTTCAATTTAATTAAAAGTCATTTAATTTGATAATATAAATATAAATAAACATTACATTTATTATACATTTTATATCATTTGTTAAGCCAGCATAACAACTGAGCTGAAATGTTACTGTTTCGGTTAACAACTGTTAAGCCAGCTTAACAAAATCTAATCAGAAACATCAATCTAAAAGCTATGAAAGCAATGAGACAGAATCATTCTGGTGGAAGCCTTGTTTCAAAACAGCAGTTCAATTTTTCGAGAGCACGTTTTTTCGGCCGGTTTTATTTCTGGAAAACCATAATTCAATTTTTCCCCAAAACCCTTTTAAAGCGGGCGGGGCCTCCGGGGCCCGAGGGGGAAAGGTCGCTACTTCAAAACCCTTTCCCCCTCTCGAGTGGGTTCGAGCCTCACTGGGGGCGTTAAATTCTCTGTGGGGGAAGCCACCCAGGGGCTTACGGAAGGCGGTGGTTTTCCCGGTGCCCCTCGTGATGAAAAAATGGCGGGGGGGCATTTTTGGGTTTTCCTCCACCCAAAAGCTGGAAAGTCGCCATATGCCCATCATGTGTCGGGCGACTTTAAAACCAACCAACCTTTTAAGCTGGCATAACAAGTTAATGTTTTGATAAAACATTTCATAAAAAAATATTTAAAAATTAAATTTGTTCGGCCGGCCTTAAAAATTATACATTTTATTCTTTTCTTGAACACCATTATTTAAATATTTAAAAGCAAGAAATTTTTTATTTGTGTTTCATGTTTTCTTTTAAAATTTCAAAAAAACAGTTCTTAAAAAAATAAATAGAAAAGCAAAATTTGTTCGGTTAGCTTAACCGGAGTCATTTAGTTTTCGAAACAAAAAGGTAAAAACAAACTCCTTTCTTACATTTGTTAAGCGGGCATAAAAAATTCTTTGGTCATACATTAAATTCATAAAATTTTTAAAAAAAAAAATACACATTTCTATAAAAATATAAATAAAAAGCTTAAATGTGTTCGGCCGGGTTAAACACGAGGCGACACTTCGTACTTGAAAACAAACTACGGAAAAAACCGGTTCTTTTTTACAATTTTTTAAAGCTGACGTAAAAAATAAACTTGCATCAGCACTTAATTTTAAAACAGATCTACAAAAAAATAAAAAAAAGGGGCAAAATGTGGGGCCCCGGCTTAAAAAAGAGACATTTCGTTTTTAAAACAAATATGGTAAAACCATGTTTCTTTAAGCTGTCATAAAAATTAATTTGGATCTCCTTGATATAATGTTTTTTACAGAAAAAATAAAAGAGCAAAAAATGTTTTTCGGCCACTAAAAAATGAAAATGTTCGTTTCTTGAAAAAATATGGTAAAAAAAAACCTGTTTCTTTCTCAAAATTTGTTTAGCGGGTAAAAATTTTTTTTTCGATAACCTTTAAAATTTAAAACTTTATAAACACTGGTCTATTCAAACGGCTACTATTGAATGAGTACCCAGGTGGGGAGACCCGCTAGACACGCTGTTAAAGATTTTTTCAAGTTGGTAGTAAAATTACATTGTAAAAAAAAAAAATCACGTATTTAAATAGATTTTCATTTTAACATCTTGGTGAACACATTTGTTTCAAAATCACAATACTTGAAAAAAAAATACCTCGGCGCCATTTCGCTAGGCCCTGTCTTTCGGGGAAGACAGTCCAGTCCGACGAAGTTGGTATATAATTATTTTAAAAAAAAAAACACGCATGTACTCAAACTTTCATCTTAATCATCTTGGTAAAGAAATTTGTTTACACATGCACATACTTGAAAAAAATATCTGGGCCCCTTTTAGGCGGGGCCCTGTCTTTCAGAAAGTCCTGACCGACAGAAGTTTGGTGTACATTGTAAAATAAAAAAAACACGCATGTAAATTTTTTTTTCCAAATCAACCCTTTTACCGAATTTAGCAATGTATAAAAAATTTCGATCACTTGGTGACCTTTTTTCACCGTTTTTTACTTTTGAAAACCCATTCGCTGGGACGTTCTTTTTTTCCTGGTTTTTTCCCGACATTTTGTCGGGTTTTTTCTTTTTAAAGGGCCGTTGCCGAAATTTAAAAAAGCCCTGTCTGTATCAGTGCAGACGGACATATTTAAAAAGTCTCAAACGTTTGTTTCGATTTCGTTCTTTTCAGCCCAAATGTCTTTTTGTAGCAGCACTTTTCGGTTTTCCCGAACAACTTGATTTCCGTTCCAAAACAGGCTCTTCGGAGGGTTTATGAGCGCCCCCTCAGAAACAATATAGTTTTTTCAAAAAGGGGGGAATTGTAAAAAATTTTGTGTTGTGTTTTTGTTTTAATGGGTTATTCAGGTTTCAGCATTATTGTTAGTCCAAATTTTTAAATTTTTTTTGCTTTTAAAGGTTTATAACAAGTCCGTAATTTTTTGTTTTAGAATTGTCAACATTTGAAATTTGGTTCGAAAGGTGTACAAAGTCTTCGCGTGGAGAATTCAAAGTCATGCGAACAAAAAAAAAGGCCCTAGTTTTTCAAAAATTTTGCTGATTTTTTTTAACATTTTTTTTTTCATCCCTTTTTTTCTCTAAAAATTTTTTATTTGCCCTTTAAATTGTTTTAGTGCAGAGCACAAAATCGAGTCACAAACTTTTTTTAAAATGGTTCCTATTGTTTTTTTGGTCGCCCTTTTCCAAAAGGTGAACCTATAGATGAAAATTGCTCAAAACGTGGAAAAAAATTGTTGGTAGAAGCCTTTTTCCCCTCCCACTAAAACAAATCGCCCAAGGAACAGGCTATTTTTGGTTTTTTTCCACTTATAACGTCCTTTTTTTAAAGACTTGCTGTTAAAAAAAAACTCCCTAAATTGAAATTCGGAAACCCCCAATCACACCCCGTTCCTCCTTCAAAATTGATTACTTTTCTTTATTTGATTCCTTTGTACAGAAACTAAAGGGGGGTTTCCCCCTTTTGTCAAAAACTGTTGCACAAATTGTGCACTTTTCGGCCACCAAGACAGAAAACAAATTACCTCAAATTCCTTCGGGGGTTTTTCTTCGGTTTTTTTTTTTTTTTTCTTAAGTTACCGCCCTAAACTGTTTGCATTTTTGGGGGCCAGGGAGCTTTTATCTTTAGTATATTACTACCGCGACGCAACCTTGCAGCATTTTTTTATAACCCGGATGGTTCGGTATATTTTTCCCCGTTTTTTAATTCCATGTAGGGTTTTTTTACTTTTTCTTTGTCCTATGTATTCTACAACGCTTTTCTTTTAAAGGCGATAGGCATTCTGAGCATCAGATCAATATTTTTCGCCTTCAAAATGTACGTTCCCCTTTCGTTGCGCAAGTATCGTGAAAGTAGTTTTTCCTTCGGTTGGGGTTTAAAAGGGAATTATTTTTAATTTTTTTAACATTTTTTCAAACAGAACAACCCATTTTAAAGCTTTTTCTGTTACAACAAATTTTGGTTCACAGTTGTCCCAGACCTCCACTCCACAGTCGCGCAAATGCATCTTCCCCCACGTCCTGTTTGTAATCAGACCAATAAGCTTTTTTTTCTCGCCCCTTGGAATGCTGGGCAGGGTGTTTTCTTTTCTTTCATTAAATTTAATATTTCTTCTTTCGCGAGGAACTCCATGGTTTTTATCTTTTTGTTGCTTTTTTCTGACCGTTTTTTTTTTCGTTAGGGGGCGATCATTTTTGGGTGAAAGGGTTTTAAAAGGATCTCCGAAAAAAAAAGTCTAACCCGCCGCCGAATTCTCGTTTCAGCACATTTTTACGTCCGAATGTGTAAACCTATTTGTTTTCATTTCTATTTTTTTCTTCAAGAAAGATGATTTCGGCGATTTCCGAACGCGCTTTAAATTTACTAGTTTCGCACCACAAAACCAAAATGAATTTTCCTGCCCAAAGGCTTCTTTTGTTGGTCGGGGTGCGCGTTCTTTAATGGCGACTGCGTGGTACAAGGGTTCAAGCGGGCCGCCTAAAAGGGGTAAAATTTATAATAGGGACCGTTTTTGGTAACAACCCTAAACCCAATGAATGGTCATTTTTTCCCGCTATATCGTTTGCACGAATACGTGTTAAGCGGGTGTACCCACATCATTCTTTCCATTCGCATCGAAAATCATTAATCTTTTAAAGGTAAATTTCGAATACTATTGGGACCGATCGCCAGGTTTTATTAAGAGTATGAGCATTAACCAAGTTAGATTACGATTGCGTTGTTCATAGAGAACCAAAAAGAGATTTTAAAAAAAAATGCTAAAAGAAAAAAATTTTTCTCTATACTATGGTTTTTTGAAAAAAATTTTTTGTGGCGAAAAGATGAGAAAAGGCTGAAAAAGACCCCCCGCCCTATAAAATGGGGGGGATTTTTTTGGGTTTCGTTTTATTTTTATGCACTTTTTTACCTTGAAAAGAAGGACAAAGCTAGACTTCCATGAAATTAAAAGAATGGGAAAAAAAAAAGTCAAATAGAAAGCTCGTACTTCAAATAAACAGAATGAAAATGATCAGTAAGACAGGGATAGGACTCTGATTTTTTTGAACTTTATGTTGCCTGCGGTTGATGCAGGAAAGAAAACGTACCCGTGGGAAAGCTCGTATTTGATCTCATCGCCAGTGCGCAAAGGGGGAAATAACGGCATCAAAGAATTGAGTGCAAAATTATTTTTAAAAAGGAAAATAAAGATCACAGGTGGGGTCGCCTTTTGTGACACTGCAATGGAAAAACCAGTCGTGTATTGTTTCTTTTCATTTAAGGCTGGGTCCACGTGCCTTTGTTTGTTTTTCTTTTTAGCAGAAGTCGTGATCGGGGGTGTCTACCGTGGGACATTGTACGCCTGTAATTCGTTTTTATTTATATTTGTTGTGAAAAAACCTTCACCAGTTTTTAATAGCACTAACGTCCCGCTTAGCTTGAATACAAAGTGATTAAATGATAAAAATGTTTCATCGGAAAGAAAGTTTTTATTATCGTACTGAAATTACCAAACATAACGTTATTCTTGAATTATTCATAAAATATGTTTAGCACGAGCTGAGCAAAAAACCGGGGACGAATGTTTTGTTTCTGGTAAAACTTTCCCCAAAAAAAAAAGTAATGTCACTGGGTCTGTTATAAATATGTTCTTAGACTTTTTTTCCGACGGGCACATTTCGCGACCAAAAAATTCTGTGCATTGTACAACAAAAATTTTTCCTTTTTTCAAGCTATTTAACTCGATAGGAAAAAGATGGGTCTGTCCTTTGTAATCAAAAAGTAATAGCAAACTACACTGTTTAAAATTAAAAAAGAATCCAGAGCTTAAAGTATTCACATTTTTTCAATTTTTACGCAAAAAAGGGGATGATTTTCTGAAAAAAGATATCAACGCATTTAACATTCACAGGGTATAAACAAAAATATAAAGAACCCGTTTTTTGGCAACAATACCAGAAAAAATAATAAAAGCTCAAACCTTGATCACAGTGTCACGGGCCCTTTTGACGCACACCTATATACATTTTTACAACGAATTTCCCTTTTTTCAAAGTCCCCTTACAATTTTAACATTTAAATTTAGACAAAGAAATGTCCAAATTTTCTTTGTAACGCAAAATGTAATAAAGAATGCTTCTATTCCATTAACAAGGGAAATTCTTAGGGGTTTCAGATAGGCAACTTGCGCACTTTTTTTCGCGAAAAAAACCTATTTTAGTAATTGTACAGTTTAAAGCTTTTCAGTTTCAGGGACTCTTTTGTTTGGTATGTGCAAGGCGTAAACCAGTACTTTAACCTTTTTCGTCGATACGAATATTTTCCGAAACAGCTTTTTGCAGCCAACTCTGTTTATTATGATCTAAAAAGCGGTTTTTGCCATTGTGAGCAAAAAAAAGCTTATTTCAAAACAGCATAGGTTTTAAAATTCTGAAAACACAAGTTTCGTTGATAAAAAAATATCAAAGGGATTGAACACCATAATAAAAGTTTTTGGGGCATCTGCAAAACAACCCTGACGTTCGAATCATTTTTTAGTGTAATATACAAACAGTGCGTCACAGTAATAACTGCATACAACAAAAGAAAGTAAAAGTTCTCTCGGGTTTTTTGGAGCATTTGGAATTTTTAAAGGATTTGGGAACTACAAAATGAAAGGGAAAGGGATTTTTGGTAGCGAATCCATATTTTTTTTTGATAAGTTTGTTGTAGAAAAAAAGTGTTTATTTTGCCCTTTTTTTTCGCAAGGCATGGTACAGAAATGACCCAATTTTTGTCAAACTTTTAGAGACCTATTTTTTTTTAACCATGGATGAAAAAAAATCTGTTTTGACAAAAACCCCGTTCCCTCTGTTGAAAGCTGCAAAAATCTTGTTCGAAACATTGGGGTTTGAAAATTTTTTTTTCTGAAATTGTTGAAAATTTATGCGAAATGACCGGGAAAGATGATTTTTAAAAAATCACATCTTATTCATTTTCAATGTAAAATTTATGATGTTGGTCTCATTCAATAGCTAAACCCTTTTTTGTTTTTGATGTTAAAAGTCAGAATTTTCAAAAAGTGGGAAATAGGATTTTTAGCCAGAAAGCAGACCTAGTCAAAATAACGGTAAGCCCATTTTCAAAGTTTTTCAATTTAACCCCCGGTTTTCTTTTGCATGATTAAAAAAAATTCCTTTTTAGGTAAAAACCTGTTTTCTAGCGTTTGAAAAATTAAAGATTTCTCTGAAAATTTGGGGTTTTGCTATTTTCGAACATGAAAAATTTCAAAAATTTTTGGGAAAATCCGCGAAAAAAAATGTTTTGAAACGTTAATCTTTTTCATTTTTCAAAGTAATTCATGAGTGGGGCTCATTCGATGCTAAACCCCTTTTTGTTTTGTTGTTTAAAATTTTCACAGTTTAAAAATTGGGGAAAAACCCATTTTTGCTCAAAAATACACCCACGGAAAAAACAATGGCCGCCCGTTCAACAAAGGGGAAAGGGTTTGGGGGATAATTTTTCAAAAAAGTAAATAAGTTTTTGAAAATGAAATTTTAAAACAATGAGGTAAAAGTATTGGTTTTAAATGAGACCATTTTCATCTTTTTGCGATCAGAAATAATTTTTTAAAAATTGATTTGAAAGACCCTGTCATTCACCTTTTCCTCTTTTTTTTTTTCATTTTTCCGGGGGAAAAGGGTCAGTAAGGGCGCTACGTCTTTTTCCCCGTCTTTAGGAGCGGACATAACAAAAACAAATGACTTTCAACGGCCAAGTATTCTCTGAAATAAAACATTTTATTGTGTTTGTAGATGGGGATCGGAAAAAAACTTTATGAGAAAAAAACATCCAGAATGCCTGCCCTTAAAAATTACCAAGGGTGGGGGCGAAGCACGATACAGGAGCTGAAAAAAGTAATTATGTTTATCTGTCACTGCTAGTATGTTGATTGTGATTTGAACTTTTAAATGCTAAGCTTTCTTAGATCTCATTGTCCTAATAAATTACTTATAGACCAATTCGTCTCATTTTTTTGTAAAAAAAATTAAAAAGCACTTTGACTGAAGAATCTCAAAAAAATCAATGATAAAAGATGTTTTGCTTATTTTTTTTTTTCAGAAAAAAAACCCCGTCCAGGGCCGCCAAATATTTTCAAGCATAACTGAAGAAGTGTGAAGCTACTGAAGTGTTTTGGTGTGGGTGTGTGTTTCCCCAGCTGTAATTATGGAAAGAAAAAACAGGGATTTATTTTTCAAAAAAACTCTTTGAATTTTGGGAACATAAAGACTTTTTTTACTTCTCACATGTAGGCTGTAAAAATTTTTTAATAATTTTTGTAAGGGAAAAACTTTAAAAACAACACTGTTTGAAGTATATGAACTAGCCAGTTCGAAATGTTCAAAAATATTTCTGACTTAATTTTATCTCATTCATTGTGGTAAAAAAAACAAAGCCTTTTGCAGAATGAGTTATCAAGAAGCCGATTTTCTAAAGTTTTTCTTATTGTTTTTTCAGAGCACTACAGTGATTTGCACAGGCCAAGATGTCTCAAGTTTTTACATTCAAACAGTAGAAGTGATGGGTGACAGGCTCTTTACTAGCAACTTGTGAAAGGAAAATATCAGGTAGCTATTCATTTACAAAATATTGAATTAAAAAAAAATACAATACCATTTCAGTTGATGCTTGAACTTTTTGTTGCTATTTTCTTACTGGTGGTGTTCAGTATCAAGTGTCATTTTACATTTGATTGTGTGATGCACGAAAAAAAAAAATAAAAAAAATATGAACAGGAGTTACCGATGCATTGATTGGTTTTCCTCAGACATATTTCTTGAGAGAGAGGAAAAAAAATTAGATTTTCATTTCAACAAGCATAATTTTCATTTCAGCTTCATATGTTTTCATTGATTTACTTTGTTAGAAAATTGAAAATGCCATTCTGGGTTTATTGCGGCGGGACGCTTGCGGCCTCTGCGCCCTTAGTTAACCACTCACAGTTTCAAAGTTGTGGTCAGCGCGCGGATGATCGAAAATTGGAAGGACAATCCGAATAACACATCAATTGATGCGTAATAATTCTTGTAAAACGCATAGTTTGTTGAGAAGAAGGGTTTGTGGTTATTACTGCGTGATGATTTATAAAGTATTATGTCTTGTATGGTAACCTATTTTATACAGTAATAAACCCGTCAAACTGTTTAATAATAGGATAACTATTTGTCTGCGCGGAATGTCATTGACAACCCAAACAACACACTTGAGGACAAATTAGTCCAAATTTTCATTGTTATTACACCGTAAAATGCATTTGATGAAGTTTGTGTATTATCCTACTTTTCGTGCATTTTTAATAAGAATAAAAGAGGAAAATCTAGGCGAATGATATTTTTTGGTTTTAATAAGTGGTATTACGACTTCTTTATTATTGTTGTTTATGACGCCATCTTGTTTTTTGTGATGAAAACAACACAACAACTTCTAGTTTTATGCTGGGTGATTTTTTTTATGAAATGAGCTTTTTAATAGGAACGTTGGACCGTGTCATGAGTCTTGTACTAATATATAGCGTATGCCTGCCGTATTGTGCCATAACCCCCCCCCCAACTAGTGTTTACAACGGAATAACGTTCGAAGAAAGCGAAAATGACTCATCGATTGCATTAGAAAAGTATCAAATCATGAATATTGCATTTGGAATGGTATGTTATTGAGGAATAGGTTATCTATTTTTCTATCCAAGCAGCGTTATGGCTTGGGTATAGATTTTCTAAATCGGGCATTACGTTTGCTTGTATGAATGGGTATTCCAAATTGCAACTAGCAGAACTTCGGATACTTCTCCAAGTTTGCATCAATTTAAAAGAGATTTCTACGTCATTCAGGATTCAGCAGGATCACAGATTGACAAGAAGGTTGTTAGCCATGATTTTTCTGATTTTATTTCTGATATTTGGGATTTTTTGTCAGAGCTATTTTATGAGGTTAATAATTTGTTAGGGTGTATTGATTTTTAGCAAAGAAGTATAAACTATTAAAGATACAGGAATCGCAACTGGAGATCATCTCCCATCAGGCAGTTATCCCCGCGTTATGTGTTATCATCTTGAAGGGTTAATTGCTGACTTGATCACTCATGGTCAAATCGGATAGACGGTATTAATTTATAATGGTTGATACATGTACGGCCGTCACCTAATAAACGAATCGGATCCTATTTCAATCGAGCACTGTTGATTCTCAGACTTCCAATTCATCAATCATTTCTTCCCTGTGTTTGTAGAAATACTAAACAACTTAAAAAAAACACCTATTACATTATATAAAACGATCTTAAAATAGAAAGTTTTTCACGATACAAATTTTTAACTTTCTGTTTCATATACACTGGTAACGGCCTGACCGCAATCGGGTCCCATTTTCAAAAGACCACTTCGGAATTTCCAGACTTTCCAATATAATTTATTCCTTCCTTCCCTGTTTAAAAAATACTACAACAATATATATTTATATAGACAACAGTGGCTCGGAAATTTTGATAACTCAATCGGTCCGAAAGGAAAATCCTGACATCGGCGCTCCCCCACCCACTGCATTCCCAATATTATTTTTTTGTAAAACGTGATAGAGTAAAAGATATAATCCTTGTCATGCATTAAAAACTGTGTTACCGCGTCACCGCGTGTTTCCATACAATGAAAACAGTTATTCAGTGTTTATGTGTGATTGTACTATGTTAAATTTCGATTTTTTCCGAGAATATTCTTGTAAGGATAAAATTAACCGAGCATTGACACCGTTCGTGCGTAACTAGTCTAAAAGCCAACGCACGTGACCGGTACCGGATACACGGCAGTTACGTTGTGATGTTTCCTCATTCTTTGACGAATTCTTTAATAAATTACAATTACATGACACATATTCTCTGCTAAAACAGTCGCGGTATTTAAGAATTCTATGCGCGGACCGAATGTGTACGTTATCATGAACGCTGAGATCTAAGTTCCCGCATGTATAGTACCAAAAGGTCACGCGTGTTGGCCACGGATATTTCATTCACTTTTGTTTGTACTTCAATAAGCAAGCTACATTTTAAAAGTTATATGTTCTCTTCTGATGTAACAAATTTCATTTTGAAACGTTTTTTAAAAAGACCAATTTGATAAACAGCACCATCCGGTTTTCTTTATCATTCTGTTTGCCAGTCCATTTTCTTTTTCTTTTTTGCACCGGTCTCGGGTTGCAAGGACGATTTTCTTGCCTTTGTTTCAACTGAGCCCCACCAAATTGAATCTTGTTAAGTTTTTCAAATCATGTATTATAAAAAATATTTTGAGCTGGTTTTCCGTGTGAGTCTCATTCACCTCCACCCTCCTATAATGTACAATTATAGCTCTTTGATTAATTGCAGTGATCCATTGTTTTGTACCATGATGAAACATAGCCTTTTGAAAGTAAACCCCATCCATCGGATTTTAAATAAAAGAAGTGGATCCCAGTCAAATGATTTGGATCCAGTCAGACATATTTGGAAACCAGTCAAAAAATGTTTAAGACAGTGCAGGCGGCTGTCTGCAAACATTAATGGATGTGCCGCGTTTAGTACTGATTGCGTCATGTGTCTATTAGGACCAATTATCAAAGTGACAGTCTGACTGTTTGGGACAGTTTTTGTTTATCTGAGGGTGCGTACCCATACTAATTTCCTGCTGCTGTAGATGGTGTATTGAGAATCAGACAGAAATTTTATATTTTCTCCATTTTTACGGGACGTTTTTTTTGTTTTTTTCACTTTAGTGAATCGGTCTGAAAAGTAAAAATCGGTCCAAAACGACAAACCGGCAACTTTCCGAAGCCCTGTTAGTCAACATAATAAAACACCATTATCATTATAAACAATCAATCATGACAATCTAATAGAATGTTTTTCATGACCAAATTTTTATCCTTCAGTGTATGGTAAAAAATTTCATACCATTGGTAAAAAACGTGATGTTGCGAGATTTGCTCCTATGTGCCTTTCAAGTTGCGGGTCTGTTTATTCTTATAGGTTTAGCGCTTTGTTTTTATGCAAATGTTTAGTGGTCAGCTCCATTACCAGAATCTAGACAAGTTCCATTTATCTCTGGACTAGTATGAATTAAAAAATAAAATAATAAACAAATGTTTTCTTTAGTATTTAAGACATGGAATTGTGCTCATGAATTGTTGCATTGGTTTAAATAATGGGACAGTCGATGTAATTGCTGTTAAAAATTTTCTATGCTAATATCCTAAGACTTCGAGTGAGAGCAACTACATGTAGTTATTCATTATAAGTAAAAAAAAAATTAAAAAATTTTTGGAAGGAACTTTAGGCTAGGCTAATATATACTCATTTGGTTTTATTGGGATTTGAAGTTTTTATGATATGAATTGTTTTATCCCTTAAGCCTTAACCCATTCAGCATTTTAATGTTAGGAAAACGAAGACATTAAAAATAAAACAAAATTTCCTCATATATATGGTCAGACTTACTGCAAACAGTACATTAAACTATTAATATATTCAAGTTGAGATTTAACTAATATTTTTAAAATAACAGACATAAATCAATATAGATAAATTATATAAATAAAATGTAACAGGGTGTGAGGAGTTATTTACCCCGACACTGTTTCATACGCAGGCGGACGGCGAACAACACTAACTTGCAGAAAGAAAACACATATACATTAAAAATTGTCAGTGATGCAATTTTTGGCTTTATGTTCGACATAAAATCATAGCAGTGAGGTATTCTTTACAAATACATTGTTACATGTACAGATAGAAAATACATTTTCGCAACGGATTCCACTGGGATTTTTCTTAAGTTTGGACGTTGACGGGACAGCGCAGTTCAGATTTATGTTATCACGCTGTCCCAAAACGTTCTGCTTATGACAAGAAATCAGAACTTTTAACCAGGCAAATACCTTTATTACACAGTAATACAGTACATAATAAATTAATAGTACATGTATATGTTGTATATTGATGCCCGGACTAGGGGTTTTTTGTAGCGATATGCTTTGTCTCAAGACAATACTATCATGATGACAATATTTAAAAAATAAATAATGTTCGTCTTAGGAAAGTACTTGAATTTTGCTTTTTAAAGTTAAAGATATTGTAATAAATTGATACATTTGTTTAGTTGATATCTTCAATCAGTGATTGTATGGAAGTTTCATTCATGTCGATCTTACTTTCCTCTGTATCGTTTTTAAAACAGACCTATGATCCGATACGCCAGACTCTTTTATATTGATTAGTATCGTTTACAGTGATTTTCGATATGTCGTTAATTACACCTTAAAGGGGGCCCCCCGGACCTCTAGTCCGTAATGTTTTTATTGTGTGAAGTGTGCATTTCCGTTTTGCTAAAGTGAACTTGTACGATCATCCATAAGGACATACTGATGAAAACAAAAAACTTTAATACTGTTAAAAATGAAGTTAAAGGGTAATATGAAGCATGTTATACTAAGCTTACTTTATAGATGTAAACAATTACTGGATACCAGCTGCTAGTTCTCTTGGTTGTTGGGAAATTTTATATTAAATCAGACGATAAATAGAACAGGATGATTTTTATAGTCCCTACAGGTGGAACACCGTGGTGGATTATAGAAATGATGGACTTTTTTGAGCGCAATAAGTAGATATGCATGTAATTGACTTATGCTTATGGTCAAAGGTCTGTGTCACTATTGAAGGTCAAGAAAAAATTTGGTTTCTGGGATGGATTATATAGTGCTACACAAAAATGGTCCCCATGATGAGACAGTATGAGTCAATGCTTGATCTATGCTTGTCAGTTAAGGTCAAGGTCACTGTTAAGTCAAGTAAAACTTTGTTCTGCTACAGTAATTGCATCAAAGGACATTTTTAGTACTAACAGAAATGTTCCCATGATTATGTATATGTCGCGCACATGACCCATTGTTGTCGGCCATAGGTCAAAGTCATTATTGAAAAGTCAAGGGTAAAAATATTTTCACCGGTATGGGACTTTTGTTTTGCCACGGTTTTTCGGTCACTTGTTCATACAAGTCCTGGTGTCTCATGTGTTTTTTTCAGACATTTTCATCAATAAATTGTTTTGTTTCCTTTTTAATTCTCTTGTTTGATAGTATAGCTATAAATTCAGTTGCACTTTTTATCTTCATCTTCTGTCAGATGAGTTTTTGCTCATCTGATTTTTTGAAAAATAATGATGAGTGTTATGTCATCCTCTTGGCGGTTGTCGGCGTCTGCGTCGGCGTTGCCTGGTTAAGTTTTTATTGTTTAGGTCAGCTTTTCTCCTTAAAACTATCCAAAGCTATTGCTTTTGAACTTAAGGGAATACGTGGTCACCATCATAAGCTGACCCTGTATAGCAAGAAAACATAACTCCATCATGCTTTTGCAAGATTTATGGCCCTTTTGTACCTTAGAATATATCAGATGTCTTGGTTTTATGTTTTATGTTTAGGTCAACTTTTCTCCTAAACTTCTCAAAGCTTTTGCTTGAAACTTGGGAATACTTGTTCACCATCATAAGCAGACCCTTGTTACATCCAAGAACCATAACTCCATCTTGCTTTTTGCAAGAATTATTGCCCTTTTGGACTTTAGAATCAGTTTTCTTGGTTAAGTTTTATGTTTAGGTCAGCTTTTGATCATAACTATCAAAGAAACTATTCTTTAAAACTTGCAACACTTGTTCACATCATAGCTGACCCTGTACAGCAAGAAAATAATCTCCATCTTGCTTTTTGCAAGATTTATGGCACCTTTTGGACTTAGAAAATATCAGATTTCTTGGTTAAGTTTTATGTTTAGGTAATCTGTTTTCTCTTAAACTATCAATGCTATTGCTTTATAACTTGCAAATCTTGTTCACATCATAAGCCTGACCCTGTACAGCAAGCAACATACTCCATCCTGCTTTTTGCAATAATTATTGCCCGTTTGGACTTAGAAAATCATTTCTTGGTTGTAATATTTATGTTTAAGTCAAACTTTCTGATAAACGTTCAAAGTATTGCTTTAAAACTTGAACAGTTTTTCACAGCATAAGTGGACACTGTACATCAAGAAACATTACTTCTATTCGGCTTTTTGCAAGGTGATGGCCCTTTTTAGACTTAGATAATCATGGGTAGGACAATATTTCTATTATACAAAAAAAATCAGATGAGCGTCAGCACCGCCAAGGCGGTGCTCTTGTTCAAAGTTATTGTCCTTTTGTTTACATAAACATAGTATACAAAGTTTTCCTTTTCCTGGAATTCATCAATCTTTTATCGAAGATTTACTCCGAAGAGGAAATGTGATTATTTCTGATGTTCAACTTCCTGCCAGATGATTTTTCACTGACTTATTGCCCTTGGTAATTCAACTTAGTTTACTATAGTTCCCATTTCTTGTCAGAGTTTTCCTCAGCAACACTGGCGGGAATTGATAGTGCTTTATAGGATAAGTCTTCATGCCAAGAGGATATGCGCGTTCGGTCAGATGATTCAGAGTTACTGCCCTTGATAATTCAACTTTAGTCACTATTGTACACATGTTTTGGTCCTGGACTGGAAATCCATAGAAACTTCATTGGAAGTTGGCATATTTTCTTATGTTTTGGTCGAATGAGTCTCACTGAGTTCTTGCCCCTTTGATTGTTCAACTTTAATGAACTATGCGCCATTCTAGTCAGGATATTATGCTGGCAACAAAAGGTGGTGCACATTTTGTTGCTCATCTTGAGCACAAAGTGCTCAAATGTGAGCTTTTGTGATCGCTTGTGTCCGTCATCGTCCGTCTCTGTCTGTCGGTTGTCGTTGTCAAACAGTTTGACTGTGAACACTCTAGAGGTCACAATTTTCGGCCCAACCTAATGAAATTTGGTCTCAAGATTGTTGACCTCAATAAAATTCTTGGATGAGTTTGATATTGGGTCATATGGGTCAAAAAAATAGGTCATCAGGGTCAAATCTAAGATAAAGGCTTGTTATACACTCTTGAGGTCACAATTTTGGTCCTAATCTTAGTGAAATTTAGTCAGAATGTTACTCTCAATAAAATCTTGGAAGATATCATTATTGGGTCATCTTGGGAGTCAAAAACTAGGTCACTAGGTCAGAATCAAGCCTAAAAAGCTTTTTAACACTCTAGAGGTCACATTTTGCCCTTTGTAATGAACTTAGTCAGTATGTTACCCTCAAAATTAATCTGGGACGAGTTCAAATTGGTGTCTTCTGGCTGTCAAAAAAACTAGGTCAACAGGTAAATAAGAAAAGCTTGTTAACACTCCAGAGGTCACATTTATGTTCCAATCTTAATGAAACTTAGTCAAAATGATACCCTCAATAAATTTTGGGACGAGTTCAATATTGGGTCATCTGGGGTCAAAACCAGGTCACCAGGTCAATCAAAGGAAAAGTTGTTAACATGTAGAGGCCACATGTAGACCAATATTTAATGAAACTTGGTCAGAATTTGATCTTGAGATCTATTGGTCAAGTGAAATCTCGGGTCAGGTGGGGTCAAAACTAGGTCATATCCAAAGGGAAAGCTTGTTAACCACTCTAGATGACCACATTTATAGTCATGCGTCATTCATTCATCCGTCAAAATTTACCTTGTTAACACTATAGAAGGCATTCTGTCACCCTCAGTTTTATGAAATTCTTTGTCAGGAAAGTTTGTCTTGAGATTCTTGGTTCAGGTTCAAATGGGTCATGTTGGTTCAAAATAAGTCAGTAGGCCAGTTCAAAGGAAAAATCTTGTAAAACACTCAAGAGTCCCAATGTTAAGTTGGATATTCATGAGAATTGTTTGATGTCGTTGTCTGATGTTCCTTAGGTCAGTGCAAAATCTGGGTCAGGTGGGATCCAAAAACTAGGTTCACCGGTCAAATCAAGAAATGCTTGTAACACTCTAGAGGGCCACTGTTTTAACCAATCTTTATGAATCTTAGTTAGAATGTTTGTTAGATGATCTCTAGTGTAAAGTTTTGAAACTGTGTCGTTAGGATCAAAAAAACGTTTAGCAGGCAGATCAAAAAAAAAATAAAAAAAGGAATCTTGTTACCTAATAGTTTAAGTTTAAAACTCATAAGAATTGCGTCAGCATGTTTGTCGTGGTCTTAGTTCGAATCTGGGTCATGTGGGATTTAAAAACTAGGTCACCCGGTCAAATCAAGGAAAAGCATGTTAAAAAACTCTAGAGGCCACAGTTGTAACCCTATTCATTCATGAAACTTTGTCAATGTTGTTTTTGTCTTGATGATTTTAGAGGTCAAAGTATG
>NW_026459598.1:0-55709 GCF_021730395.1 Mercenaria mercenaria
GCAGAGGGGCATTATGGGTCAATCCCCACTTTGATTCTTAAATTTTACAAAGAAAATCGGTCTTGAAGCTCGATGTGACAACCCCCGCCCCCTTCATGAAATGGGTGACCACCCTCTTTAAAGTTGGTGTCATCCTAACCGAAATTCCTGGATCTGCACATTCTTTACTTATAAAATATATATAAATATTCAAACAAATACATGTTAATTTTGTACGACGATTTCCGTCTCCACCTAACATTTCTTGACTGTTTCACTAGGCACATGATGACTTGGCACGATTATATTGTTCTGTCTGAGAGTTTGTCATTAAACAGAGTCATGCAGAGTGTCATGATGCCAAAACGTATGATATCACGAGAGTATCTTACATTTGTTTCAATTCGCTTGCTAAATGTATTTATACCTTGTGTATATTGGCACATGTTATTAACATATCTTTTAAAACGTTAAATTTTCGTCAGGTACATTGTTTATGAGTGTCTACAAGTAAAACGCATCTTTTAAGGAATTCTATGTACAAAGTATCAATTCAAAGTGAAAAGAGCTTTAAGAAAAACTATGAAATACTAGTCCACAGCATTACGGATGAATCTGTCCTTTATATTGTATGGTCATGCCTTTTGTGTTTGCTTTATCGCATATATTTAACTTAATTTCAAAGTTTCGACAAATGCATTTGTTATAGATGGTGTTTCATGTTTTTGTTTGAAAAATATTAACTGCATCATCTTTCTAGAACACCATCAACAAGAAAATACGTTGATATGGTTATCATTTTTATAATGCACGAAAAAAGGTCATAATTACGGATCAATTGAAAGAGCGGATTAAATGAAGTAAGGTTCATTCTAAAGTTTGAATGTCAAGGATTTTTAATCGAACTTCAACTTCATACGCTAACTTCGCAAGAGACGTTGAAGGGGAAGGCGAAGGTTGAAATCTCAAACAACTCTCTAATGACAACAGACTAACTTTGAACAATTACGTATGCTGAAAGTGAATGAATACATCCATAACTGCTCTGCTGGGAAGTTTAATATATTCCCTCTATGCAAGGATACGACCAACAATGATAGCTTAAGAGAAGAGATACAACTACATTTAGAATAAATATTGACCCCGCAACCTAATAGCGTTTCGCAATATTACAATCACCCTGTATCATTTTTCATTTTTCTTTCTTATATTTTATGTGAACACACTCAGCGGGCTTTTAGAACTAAGAAGTTGTTTTGTCAAAATGGACATCTATATATGTTTACTGACATACCTTAATATTGTGAATATAAATTGTAATAAATGAAGCATTTTGTCATTTCTACTTTTGTTCAATTGTTTCCTTGAAGGACAGGGTTTATTTATTTACTTTTTTGGTGGTGGTGGGTGGGGGTGGGGGGTAGGGGTGGAGGGGTGAAATTTTTATTATTAGCCTTTAACATTTGAAATATATAAATATTATTTATATCACAGTTTTCATAACTGGAGAATAGACTGATTAAATTCTTCTGTTTTTCAGTTTCTAGCGTTGAATTTTAAAATTTTAAAATGTTATTACAAGATTTAAATATTCAAATTTTAATCCTTATTTTATGCGTCGTTTACAAAATAGTTTATCTCCCTTTTTATGGTACTGTTTCTGCCAACTTAAGAATTTTTCTGCATGTACATATGGATACTTTTGAGATTTATTTCTAGTAATTGTCGTGAAAGTCCATGTGATTCTTATATATATTTAGTCTTGCGGATGATCATATCTGATATCTTAACAGGTGATCATATCTGATATCTTAACAGGTGATCATATCTGATATCTTAACAGGTGATCATATCTGATATCTTAACAGGTGATCACGTTGTTAACCTCACAGAAACTGTTCGTCTTAGCGTTATTCTTTACGATGGGTATGGCAAACCAAAAACGACTGGCGGAGATCACCTGCGTGCAAGGTTGTATAGTAATTCTGTTGGCGCTTCAGTACCTGGACACGTTTTAGATCACAAAAATGGTACCTATACTGTAACTATCGAAGCATTGTGGACTGGTTGGGCGGCAGTGGAGGTAGAGGTGTTGTTTCCTAGAGAAATAATAGCAGCTGGATTGCGAATAAGGACAACATGGGTATGGGGAATTTTAAATAATTTATATCATTATATCATTATGTAAATTAAGTTATTAGCGTTTTGCTAACGCAATTTACCGCAGAGGAATATGTGCCAGACATGCAAACTAACATGAAAAACATTTCTTTTACAGCATCACCGAAGATAATAAATATGAACGTGTACTGGTAGTCCAACTCGTGACGTAATAATCACTTTCATTTGATTACAGTTTGATATTACCTCCAGCCACGTCTGAAAAACTGCATAATCATTTAAATGATTCACATCGGAACATAAATTGTAAGCTCCGGAGGAGTATAAAAAACGAAATAAATATAGATTTTTTTTATAGGTAATATTTTAACCGGTGAACAGAAAAGTTTTTTAGCATTATCTGCAGCTATTAAATATATGGATTAACATACGGCATTTAGCACAGTGTAACATACGGCATTTATCACAGTGTAAAGTCGTGCATGATTTGTCTTTCAAACTTTAAGTGGCAGGGGCCAGTTTCGCATTTGACTCGGGTACGTTTTTTAAATAAAATAGACATATGTACTTTACAGGCATATATATTCAACTGGTTATTTATGATGTTTATAGAACTAAGGATTCCTGCGTACGAGTGATTATTGTGTAAAATAAACATGTGCATGTATCGATTTTCCTAGCTCCATGTAGACGGCCGGTGTCGCGTGAATATCACACGCGTGGTAATATTACCACGCGTGTGATAATTACGCGGCGGCGTGAGAATCACACGCTTCCGGGTATACTCGTGATAATCACACGGGCGGACTTAGTTTTAGACATACATACTAATATGATATATGTAATTATTCAGGAATGATTTCTGCATCAACTGGTATAACATAAATGGGTATTCAGGCGCGTATCAATTCGGGGATGTGCATCAAAGCCACATACTTTGAAAAAAATGGGATTTTTTTTTCAATGGGATTTTTTTTTTCATATATATAATTCTGTCTTTCTTTTCAGAATAGTTTTAATTTTTACTATATATCTTATTTAAATTGGAATGATATGAATATTAAAAATCCTGGGGCGGGTAGTGATGGGGAAAACACGTGCGTGCAAACTAAAAGATGTTAATATTTTGATTAAATTTCTATTCAAGGGAAAAAAATATTCTGTATAATTAGAAACATACAATTTATGCTCTCCGTTTTTTTTATCCATATTCGAAAATCAAACATACATATGCTAGTGTACTGCATTAAAACGAAATGTTTTATGATGAGCTGATACGTCTTTATAGAAACCAGGGGCGGCTTATAATTGAAGCCTTTTTGATTGAGAGATATGCAGTTTAGCGTAACTATGTTATAATCATACGGGTGTTGTTAGTTTTAGACATATTTACCGAAATCACACATAAGATAATCAGGAATGATACGTGTCTTAATTTACTTGAAATATTCAAATATTCAGGTGCGTAGCAATTCTGTGTGTGCATCAAAGCCACGCAGTTTAAAGGGGAAAAAAGATGTGTTTTTTTTTAAGAAAGAAAAAAAACAAGATCCAGACCTTCTCAGAATAGTTTTTAATACATTTCCGTATATTTATTTTTAAACCGATTATTGTGAACTTTAAAAATCCAGGGGCGGCTAGTGATGAGTAAATACACGTTAGATTCATACGATTAATGGATATGATTTTATAACTCCGCGGGCGGCGTAATTGTAGGTATATATGATATACCTATATAATGCATAAAATATTTCAGAATGACTTCTGCATCTATTCTCAAAACTTTATTTTCTTGTGCGTAGCATGAGGCCATCATACAGGCACATACTAAAATGTAATAACATTTTGATGAAAATGAATTTATTTTTATTTAAATAAAATAATTATTCTTTATAAACTGTTTGAGTAATTATCTTCGTGGCAACACAACATCCTATGAAATAAATTTCCAAGTAATATTTCTGTGTAGTGCATTAAAATCAAATGTTAAACGACGAGTTGCTACATTAAAAAGGCAGGGCAGGGCTGGAGCCCTTTACTGGCTTATTTTATTTATTTATTTATTTATTTATTTTTGAATATTCAGGTGCGTAGCAACTCAGGTGTGAGCATCAAAGAAACATATTTTGCCAAAAAAAAGTGGGAAAAGTAATAAGGTATTTCATATTGTCTTACAAGGTATCTTGTGATAATTAAGTGCCGGCGTGAGAATCACACGGTTTTGGGGTATAGCCATGATAATCACACGGGCGGTCTTAGTTTCAGACATATATACCTATATGATACATAAAAATGTTCAGGAATGATTTCTGCATCAACGGGTATTAATTAATTGTGTATTCAGGCGCGTATCAAATCAGGGGTGTTGCATCAAACCACATACTTTGAAAAAAAATGGAATTTTTTCATACATATAACTCTGTCTTTCTTTTTAGAATAGTTTCATTTTTTTCTATATAATTTATTTAAAATTTGCCTGATATGAATATTAAAAATCCAGTGGCGGGCAATAATGGGGAAAACACGTGCGTGCATACTAAAATATCATAATATTTTGATTAAATTTCTATTTAAGGGAAACAACTATTCTGTATAAGCTGACTAATTATGTGCGTGGAAACATAGCATTGTATGCTCTCCTTTTTGGAAGATATAAAGAATTCTATCTATATTCGAAATCAATTTTTTATATGTTTCTGTGCTGCATTAAAACGAAATGTTTTATGATAAGCTGGTACGTCTGTATAGAAACCAGAGGCGGCTTATTTATTGAAGCCTTTTTAATAAGAAGTATGAAATGCAGCGTATGTTATAATCATACGGGTGTTGTTAGTTTTTTTTACATATTTACCGAAATCACACATAAGATTTTCAGGAATGATACGTTTCTTAACTGGCTTGAAATATTCAAATATTCAGGTGCGTAGCCACTCGGTGTGTGCATCAGTGCATAAAGGGAAAAAAGATGTTTGCTGGATTTTATTAGAAATAAAAGAAGCGTTCAGTTGCATCTTTTTTAAATAAGAAGGAATATGGACAGAAGGAATAATATACAGGCACGACAGATGAACAGAATGTTTGGCTGGAGACCTTTCTAATGACACGGTGTGTTAAGTGAACTGACTTATAATTAGAAAACTTCATTAGTTGCAGATATTTCTGATTATAGTATAAGAAATCTGATTTAGGAATGTATAATTCCCCTTGTGTGGTCTAAGTACTGTTTCTTTACTTTATGATACATTCCAGCAATACAGGGAAATCATTGTTCAAAATACGCAAAAATCATTATTTATAAAAGCTATAAATGCATTTTCTTTTATTTTCAATGAAAAATCCAGCAATGATGAGATCACTTTGTTTAGCCCTAATTATACCCTATAATCAGGCTTTCTAAACTCGTTATAAAGGTGATAACTGGTTTGCTATAAAGGTGAGAAATACCACCTGCAATTTACTTACTGTACAGTAGCTATACAGTAGTTTATTATGACAAAAAATGCAAGCCTATCAATGGCCCAGTCAAGATGCTGTTTCTGAGAGTTTTGAACCAGTTCGTGCACCTTAGTCTTGTATATTAACATTTACCCCCAATACGCAGACCTTATCGTCCCCATAGGCCACATACCTGGCATACCAGAACCAGTGTCTTTAAAATCAAATCTTTAATCGACGAGTAGATTCCTTGAAAAAAAAATTGGCAGGGGCGGTTACTAGGCATTTTTTGCGGATCGGCGTGTGGCCGTTAATATTCAGGTGCGTAGCAACTCCGATGTGAGCGTCAAAGCAACATAGTTTGAAAAAAGTGTGGGAATAGTAATAAAGTATTTTGAAAAAAAAATATGGGAAAAGTAATACAGTACTTCATATTAAAAGCTGTCTTAAAAGGTTTCCGTATAGACAGGCCTATTGTGATAATTACGCGGCGGCGTGAGAATCACACGGTTTCGGGTATAGCCGTGATAATCACACGGTCGGTCTTAGTTTTAGACATTAATACCAATATGATACATAAAATTATTCAGGAATGATAGGTGCTTCAACGGGTATAAATAATTTGGTATTCAGGTGCGTATCAATTCGGCGGTGTGCAACAAAGCCACATACCTTAAAAAAAAAATTAAAAAATTTTCATAAAAATAACTCTTGTCTTTCTTTCTTTTTAGAATAGTTTCAATTTTCCAATTTCTTTCGAAATACTTTATTGAAATTGAACTGATATGAATATTAAGAATCCAGGGGCGGCAATGGTGGGGAAAACACATGCGCGCAATACTTAAATTATAATAATATTCGGATTAAATTTTTATTCAAGGGAAACAGTTATTCTGTATAAGCTGATTATCTATTTGCGTGGAAACATCATTTTGTGCTTGAAGCCATAATGTACACATACGTACCCGTCACATAATATTAATACTCAGAAATGAATTCTAAATCCATTAATGTAAGACATTTTGTTTTTCAGGATCGTAGTAACTAGTTATAGCTTAAATGCAGATTGGATTTTTTTTTAAAACGTGACCGTTACAATCACACAGGCGGAGTGATGAACATAAGAGATATTTAGAAACACCATTTGGGTATCCAGGCGCGTAGCAACACAGATGTGTACCTTGACAATTTTGAAAGTTGAATCAGGGTATGATCGTTATAATCACAAGAGTGTCAATATGGGATATATATGGCTGTGTGGTGTAAATGAATATTGAAAAAAAAAGGTTCTGCAACTTTAGTATAAATTATTTGGTTGTTCAGGTGCGTAGCAACGTAAAGTTGCACATTAAATGTCACATTTTGAAGAAAATGTGTATGTGATAAAGTTACAAGTTGTTCCTAGCAACATACGCTCTATCTGTATTTTGCATATTGCTCATATTGCACTTTGAAGACAATGTCCGATTTCTTGGGTGAAACGATTCTATATAATAGCTAATTATGATGAAACGTTTATAATGGTGAACCAATACGAAAATAATGAATGATAACTTTTTATTTTTTTGTTACAATCACTTTGCTTACATATCTAAATAAATAGGCTATTTCATAGATAGATTTTTGCATCTACTGGAATACATTATTTTGACGCAGATCAACATAGGGGTGTGGCTTGAAGCAGCAAAGTGGCAATAAAACGTCAGGGTATGGCAATTATGTTCACACCTGTAGTGTGAATTCTAGATATATAGACCTACATGTATTAATACATATTCAAATAGGGCGTATGCGTTTGGGGTATTGACGCGTGCAGGACATTGTATCTAAGGAAAGCTCATTCTTGAGGGAAGTGAAGTGCAATTAGGCAAACACATGTATCTGAAATGTTGACCTGGAGTCGGTCAAACTATAAAATCACTTTACCATGTTAAAGTAAAACGCTCAAACAAAAGTAAAATCTTGCTACACAAATAATATTTATTAGTAACTTCAGAACTATGCCTCAACAAAAAACGTTAAACAATTCCTGAATGTATAAATATATCTAGACTCTACACAATGTAAACATAAAATGACCTAAACACTTTTGCATTTATCTAGTATTCTGGATGAATAAGTTGCCAAACTATACATAAATTTACTTGGAACATCACATAACACTAAGACCAGGCAAAGGTAAGCCAGCAGTTTGAATTAGATTCATATATAAGTTGTCCCAGAACAACAATGTAACTTTTTGACATTAAACAGGAGCAAGTTAGAAGTGTAACTCTGAGTAATCAAACAAACGTTAATAGGTTATACACTACCAATAGAGATTAAAAAAAGCCTGAAGTGCACAGACAGGGTTGTGTAACAGAAGTTATAGTGTGATACTTAATACAATATATACTTTTGAAAAAAAAAGCAATTACATAATTGACAAAGAACTTATATTTTCTTTCTACTGGTGACTTACTTTACAACATGTTGACATTATGAGTACCTGATGATTCATAAATCAGAAACAAATTTAATAAAGTGAAGTTGCTTAGTGTGTATTTGACTGTCACAGTGTGTACATTTAAGCTAAAACAAACTAAGTAAGATAAACCAAATATAACAAAGAATCATAATAGTTTCAAGTTAATACAAAACAACTAGATGTATATCCTTAGAACACAGATTCACTGTTAAGGTTTTCTGATTCTATTTTACAATATATGCCACACACACTCTGGCCTAGCCAAATGAAATACCAGGTGCACAAGTTCACATGCCATGCAACAGTCCTCTAATGTTTTATGACTCTAGGTAAAGTACAATAAAAACTTAATGTCCCTTATATTTTTTTACGATGTCAAGTGCTATAGCTGTGGTGCCACAGAATTATCCAAAGAAAACACTTAGGTGCACATACTCACAAGATAAAAAATATTCCTATATTGTTTCATGCCCTTGTGTGATTTTCTTCATATATGCAACACAAACTTTTAAGTAATTTATGTATATTTTTGCACTAGGTCAAGGGCCATTACTCTAGTTTGACTGAGTGAAATCCCATACAGTACACCTAGATTGGAGTTACTGTATCATGAACCTCTTCAATAGGCAATGGAAATACTACATTTTCATCTGCATAGACAAAGAACTGCATAAATCAACAACTAAGAAACATGCATTAAAAATGTGAAAGATATTTCTATTGGAACATTCTCTTTTGTAATTTACAAACATGGTTTTGGCAAACTTCATGATGAAGGCAACTGATGTAAAAACATGTCCAGGTTGATAGCAGAAATTAATCCATAAGTGTTCCATCACCAATAATACTGGAATGAATCTTCTATAAATTCTAAAACTTGCAGTGTCCTTTTTAAACATTTCACGTAATATAATAAATTATCTCTGTAAACCCATTAATATTGTTAGAAATTTGAGCAGTAACAGAAGTCAACAATATTGTGCTTCACATATCACACAGAAGTACTCCTCAAGCATAAGTTTCCTGTCAACATTGCCACAGACCCTGTGCCACCATCTATGACATATATCACATTGTATCCAGTTTGATGGCCCTCTCGGTTTCCGGCAAAACAGGCCATCACATTCAGTTGTACCACATGGGACACCTTCTCCTATCAGACGGTTCCTGACATATTCCCTGAAGTTATCAGCATGAACCTGTCGCATCACTAGTGGATCTTTCCCATTTACCACACATTCAGCGTTCTGAAAAGAGACATCACATTATCAAAAATCATTGTCATAAAGGTATAACAACTGTAAATACATGAAATAAATAACCTGACTGAATTATTACACTAAAATGCACTCAATTCCACAGGTCTGTTTACTGGGGACAATGTTTTCTGCTTGGATTTGTTAACAGTGTTTTACAACTGTCTACATATCTCAATACAATAAACTGCTATACTGGTATCATATTAGAATGAAGCAGTGACTTAAAATCTCATTTAACACAATGCAAATATCATCTATAAATGGCTTAACTTTTACATCTCAAGACTTTTCACTTGTCAAAACAAAAACAATTATTGCCAAGACACAGTAGTGATAACCTAATGGTATAATGTTGGAAAAATAAGGTTTTATCCTAGACAGGAGGTATTACATTCAACTGAAAGTATTTGTTTAGCAGTCACTTTTTACACTTGCTCAAATGTCATCTCAGTGTAAAGTATCATGTTACCAACCCTGAGCAACAGAACAACTGTTCTAAGGCCTTGAGTAAGAGAGAATTAAATCCTAGATTAATTACAGGACAATTATGAAAGAGAATGAGTAATAGTACAATAGTCATTAAACTTACCATGAGAACAAAAACCCCACAACTGCACCCATCTTTCTGTGCACTGGATTTCAAGTTAACCTTAACCCAACAGTCTGCTAAATCTGGCTCAGTCACTGCTCCTCTGTGCATCATGAACTCACTGGAAACCAGAAGTAAAATATTTTATTCTCATATATTGTAAAACATTCACTGGGCAGGTGTTGTTCACTCTCTCGAAAGGTAAAGTCAGCTTGAATAAAAAATATTTTAAAGACAGCTAGTGAAATAGTGTTAAAATGTGACAATTAACTCAGTTTTCAGTAGATATTATTTTGTCCCCAAAACAATTCTAGATATCATGAAAATGGTTTAAGAAAATCTACAGAGTCATGACACAGATAATACAAAATGCACCCAAACTAAAAAAATCTGGGTACAGACTCAGGTACATCTGAATTTTCAGGTTATGTATGTTATGTCTTTCAAGATAATTTAATTTCTTGCAGCTTGATATTTCTGCAAAATCATATATTTAAAAGTAAAGTCTCTTTTGTGTAAAAGTCACTCCAAGTTATGATAGCTTACCAGAACTTGTTGATAATTGCAGTGTTGTCTCCATTCAGGGAATCCAAAACTCCAACTGTTCTTTTCTGAACTTCAGCAACCAACAACACCCAGTGGTTATTTACGCACCATGGCATCAGGATGTGCTGGTACATGCCTAACACAGCCTAGAAAATAAATTCTGGGTTAACCAAGCAACTTAAACTTGTACTGTTACTCACTGAAATACTCCACTGATAAACTAACTGGCAAGAAACAATATTACATCAACATTACCTTTAATCTGGTCAGACTTATTGATCATTTACTAATAACACACCCTATTGTTTTCCATAATTCAACACACTTTAGAGAAATGTATTTTGCATTTCAATATATCCAGTTGTCTTCCATTCACAGTACTGACACTTTTTATTAAAAGCAAGAGGCATAAAGCATTTTAAGGTACTGCATCAAGCTTTTCCATTGTCAAAAATGTAAGTACCCAGTTTGATTTTTTTAAGTAAACAAAGGATTTTTATACCTCTGAATTTTTTTGCATTAAATATTCATATACATACCTTTCTAAACATGTGAGACTCATAGACCTCGTTTGCCCACAGCGTTCCAGTGTAAGATGGTAGTATGAACACCTGTGGCTTGTCAGCGTTGTTATTTTCTCTGGCTAGCTGCTTCAAATAGGCATTTACTACCTGAAAAATTCAATTATTAATGCAAATTAAAGTTCAACAGTTTAAGATGCAATTTAATTTCAAAATTTTTAACCATTATCCTCTGCTTACACCTCTTTGTTCAATTGGAGGTTGTAGAAGATCAGTGAAACCTGAATGCTTGTATTGCAATTATGAAGGTAGAAATAACACCTTTGGCTTTGAGGAAATGTACTGAAATTTTCAGCTTAATGAAAATCAGTCATCTTCTCTGGTATGCTGTTTAACTGTTGACAAAAATTAATTTCTTAATTAATGGCACCTTGCTTGGTAAATTTATAAGAATGGGAACATAACAATCTCTCTAAAGATAAAATAAAAAATGTTGACATGTCAAATTATACCAAATGTAATGGTGAACTAACCCTGTCATTAAGCCACTCCTTTCCTTGAAGAGTGTTCAGATCATCAAGAGTGATAGATTCCCCACAAACAAGTATTCTGTCATTGTCATTCAAATTGTCTGCTGTGGCTGTCTTCAGAAATGAAGGAGTCAGAACTAGTGTCTCTAGAACATCACTGAAGGAGATTTCCTTGGTGTACGCCAATGTAATGACTGTTGCAGCAAGTGTCACTAAGTCTGTTTTGACTTGGTCGTTACAACTGTTTTCAACAAGTGGTGTCAGGTTTTCTACCACAACGTCCATCAACCCTTCGTAGTTCTTTGAAACCTATTTCATTGAAAAGTTAACTTTCATTAATGCAAGTCATCTCAAATAGAAATGGTGTTTCGAGCATGTTTTACTTACCTGAGAACAGTCTGTATTATCTATTCTAATATGCTTGTCTCTGTTAAAACACACTTATGCTAGAGTAAAGTCAAAGTTTTTGTTGGGATCAAGAAAGGGAGCTTCTATATTTGATCTACTGTTTCAGATGAAGGGCATATAAGTATTGAAATAATTTATAGCACAAGCATGTTTTCACACTATTTATGCACTGGGGTGGCAATGCGTGGTACAAATAATTTCACTCGGGCTGCACCCTCGTGAAATTATTACGCCCGCTGTATAACTGCCCATCGTGCATTAACAGTGTTAAAGCAGTCTTCTGCTATATATAATTTTTTAAAGATAAGATTCAGATATTTGAGCCTCATGGTTTTGTAAACTGTATTTCATAATGCAATTGCTCTAAAAAATAAACAAATGCATACTCTATTTGAACAGCTTCTATAATCTATACCTGTTTGATATAGAATTACAAACCTTAAGGGGATTTAAACAAGAGGGTCTTGATGAACCTAGATTGCTCACCCGAGTTGTATGAGCCACAGCTGATGCTAAAATATTAATAAGGTTTGTCAGCAGGACACATTCATGGTAAATGAAAGTCAGTTTAAAGATAGCAGTGCATTACTGTACATGTCATCCAAATTTCAAGGCTTTATCTAAAAAAAAAATCAACAACAACAAAGTAGGTCAGTAGGTGAAGGTCCAATTATCACTTTGTGTCATCTGGTAATTATAATTAAACAGTCTAGAAAATATGATCTGATAATTTTTGAAGTACTTTCTCCTATATAATAGGATGGGGTCCCTTTTCCGCTATGGTCTTGTTGCTATTTTTTTGGAAGTTTGGTGTAATTCTGCCAAATGGTTTTCAAGCTAAAGATTTTTTTAGAAAAAATTTAGATGGACATACAATGGACAGTGAGCAGTCACAAAAGCTCACCATGAGCCTTTGGCTCGGGTGAGCTAAAAAATCATATTTTAGTTTTTTATAATTTATTTATATTCTAAATTGTAACAAGAGCTGTCAGTGGACAGCGCGCTCGACTATTCTCAGTGCTTGATAGTATAATATAAACTATGTGTAAAACTTTAACATTACAATAAGCATATTCTAAGTTGAAAAGGGGCCATAATTCAATCAAAATGCTTGCTAGAGTTGCCTCCTCCTTTTTACAGACTAGGGTCATGATGGTAAACAAGTATGCAAAATATGAAAGAAATATCTCAAAGGACTTTGAAAATATTTGGGGTGGTACCCAAACTTTAACATTTATTCTAAGTCGAAATGGGGCCATTATTCAGTCAAAATGCTCGATAGAGTTGCCTCCTCCTTTTTACAGACTGGGGTCATGATGGTAAACAAGTATGCAAAATATGAAAGCAATATCTCAATGGACTTTGAAAATATTTGGGGTGGTACGCAAACTAAACATTTATTCTAAGTCAAAAAGGGGCCATAATTCAGTTAAAATGCTTGATAGAGTTGCCTCCTCCTTTTTACAGACTGGGGTCATGATTGTTAACAAGTATGCAAAATATGAAAGCAATATCTCAATGGACTTTGAAAATATTTGGGGTGGTACGCAAACTTTAACATTTATTCTAAGTCGAAAAAGGGGCCATAATTCAGTCAAAATGCTTGATAGAGTTGCCTCCTCCTTTTTACAGACTAGGGTCATGATGGCAAACAAGTATGCAAAATATGAAAGCAATATCTCAATGGACTTTGAAAATATTTGGGGTGGTAAGCAAACTTTAACATTTGTGTGACGCTCACGCTCATGCCGACGCCGGGGCGAGTAGGATAGCTCCCCTATTCTTCGAATAGTCGCGCTAAAAATCTGTTAAATAATAAAGGTCATGTGAAAATTTTATAATCATCTTACCTCACTAACAAGACTGAACACAGGGTCGGTCATGGCTTTATCAACATCTGCAACAGTCCGTAACCTTGTTACTGGTATGTGACGGCAAGCCTCAATGATTTCATTGAACACACCCGTTGCCCGTATTTTCTTCAAATAATCCATTATATTGGAACAATCACTTTCATTCTGATAATGTTTCAAGTTGTCAACATTCTGACATATCTTCATGATTTTGCCCGTTTTTCCACATTTTAGAACACATTTCTTTCCAAGAATTTTCACAATTTCATACGGTCCAAGATAATTTTCCTCAAGCACTACACCTTTTTTTGCCTTTTTTTTACAATTAAACAATTTTACGGAATCACCAACACTAAAATTTTTGTATCCAGAACTTTTCCTTTTCTTGTAGTCCTTTTTTTGTTTCTCCTGGGCATGTTTGATGTTTTCAGCAGCCTATTAAATGCAAAAAAAGATGTCTAAAGAATCAACTTTACCCAAATACAATGAAGCCAATGCAACATTATCGTTTCCAAATGCTTTATTATAGAGTACATTTGTATAATCTGAAACCACAGAATAAGATCCGAAACAATATGTCTACCAAAACGGAAGGGTGACTCGATATACAGAAATAGCATTTATTATATACCTCACTATTGTCTACAACTTTAAAATCCCATTACCCTAGAAAGAGATATTTTGCCTATCAAGAGCATTCTCAACCTTTTTACACGTGACCAAAGGAAATTGACAGTCAGGTCATGTGACCATGCTGGTATTCTGAATATCATACAAGGGCAAGTAACTGCTTCAATATTTTAGCAAAACCATGGAACATGTAGTAGTGATGTCGCAGGCAATTCAGACAGAAATTAAATGAACTAAAACATTTTTTAACTTTTTGAATGCTTACTTTTGTTCGGTATAATGATATGGCAGTGTGTGTGACATTGATTTTGTCAACCCTTGAAACAGAATGTCACTGCTCGACTTTTGCCTCGGGTGACATTCCGCCCTTGGGTTGACAATATCAATGTCACACATGCTGCCATATGATATTTATATACTGTCAATGATGTCAATTATGGCTATACATTTCTCCAACAGACTTTACTGTTCAACACTTTTTCTGAAGAGAGTCATCTAAGCAGCATTGCTTTGTTCCTGGTCCCTTCTTAAATGATCAAACAAGCAGAATAATTTTGTGACAGTATAGCTTAAACAAAAGGGTCATAATGACCCTATGTCGCTCAGCTGTGAAACCTGGCACTGGAATCAGCAAGATAAACATTCTGACAAAATTTCATGAAGACAGAGTCATAAATGTATTAACAAGCATTTCCTTTGTTTTAAGTGGTGACCTAGTTTTTTACCCAATTTGACCCAGTTTCTAACTTGGCCTAGATATCATCAAGCTGACCGTATTGACCAACTTTAATGAATAATATGGTGTGTTAACCATTCATCATAGAATCCAAGATTACTGTTATCTAAGATATTTTGCATGTTTGTATCAAATCAAAAACATAAAGGAAGGCCCTATAGAAATGGCTGTAAAAGCCAAATTAGCAAATTTTGGCACTTCAAAGTGCCATAACCAATGATGGGATTTGGTCAGTTTCAAACCAATGATGGGACCAAAGGAACTGAGATTCATGTTCAGAAAAATTTTGTAACAGAGCGGACACGAAATTGCTATCGGACGGATGGATGGACAGACACAGGGGGTAAAACATAATGCATCCCTTCAGGTCTATAAAAAGTATATGCAAGTTAGACCTCTTGCATAGATCATTGTAAATTAGGTGGGTGTGATTTGATAATGTATATTTATTAATGAAGCTTCAAGCATCTGTGACATTTGCACAATATGCAAAAATAACTGTAATTACCAAATTTAGGGGGAAAATCTATTTAGTTTACCTTCTCCTCTGTCTGTTTTCTCTGTGCTGTAGTTTCTTCTACATAATCATTTAGTTTTTCTTCAGTGGGAAGTGGACGTGTGGCAGTCTGGAGACAAAAACAACATACAATATTTTGTTTATTAAACTTTTATCCATTTTTATTAGAAACAGTTTGCACTTACATATTAGAGTGAAAATATGTCAAAATGCAAAACATTTTATGAAAAGGATTCATTTTTCAAATACATCACATATATACATCAAATACTTTTTGAGCTAGGCACAGAATTAGGTGAATTTTTTTACTATTTTAGGAGCCATAACTTAAAAAAAGAGGGCCATGAAGGCCCTGTATCGGTCACCTGACCTATTGACCTAAAGATCATCAAGATTAACATTCTGACCAAGTTTTATTAAGATATGGTCATAAATGTGATTTCTTAAGTGTTAACTAGCTCTTCCTTTGATTTGACCTGGTGACCTAGTTTTTGATTCTACATGACCCAGATTCAAACTGGACCTTGAGATCATTAAGATTAAAATTCTGACCATGTTTCATGAAGATACAGTCATAAATAAGGCCTCTACAGTGTAAACAAGCTTTTCCTACGATTTTACGAACTTTGGATGAACGGATGGATGCACAGACAATACCAAATCTATATGCCCCCACAAAAATATGCTTTTCCCTGACTTATCTCTGACAGGGAACTCTGACTATATTAGTATATTTTACTTTTATTAATTTAGTATATTTCTAAGCAAAGAGGGGGCTGGCATAAATAATAAAATATTGGTGCAAGAGTTATGCCCTTGTGTCATATGATGTGAGTGATGATGTTGATAAACTACTTTAAGTTTGAATCAAATCCATTTTGTAATAACTGCGAAGAGTGAAATGTATCAAAATTAACCTTAAATTGTAAATAAAAGGGGGCATAATTTATGACCAATGGATTGGGACATGTCCTTTTATGCTCGGATGAGCTAAAAATAGTGAAAGAATATTTTAAAATATTTCAGAAGCAAAGGTAATAAACGTTTCACTTTTAGGAATTGAAAATAAAAAAAGTTTTGAGGTTCATATACGAAAATGGGGTCAGATTTTGAGGATAGAAAAATCTACCCAGTTTTAAAGCGTTATAGGCATTTACTGTAAAATGGTTCATTTCTGCGTACTCACTATGTCACCTTTGCGCAAAAGGATATGTCAATATCAACAAATGATTTCAGACACAATGTTTTTTATCAAATCATCTGTGAGAACATATGCCCAGCCTGTGAATTGAACTCATGGCCCAGCAATCCCTAGTCCAACGTTCTTACTACTGAGCTAAGTAGGCAGATATGTGATTATAGTGGATAGTGATAAATTACCATATCCAGTGGTAACTCTGGTAGCTCAGATGGCACACATGGCTCTCTACCATACAGGAGACGAAATGGTGAAAATTTTGTTGAACTCTGAGGAGCCATCCTCATTGAAAACAGTGCACCATCAAGAAATTGGTCCCAGTTGTCTTGGTTATCATTGACAGCTTTTCGTAGTTTTCTATGAAGAAAAAATAAATGAAAATTTGAACAAGAGGACCATAATGGCCTTATGTTGCTCATTTGAGATACACTTATTGCTTCAACAGTTTTGGAAAGTAATTATCCTGCAAAGAAAATGTCTGTGAAATTATGAATTATTAAGAAACAGTACAAAATTATAGTTTGTACCAACTTTGTAAAGGGCCTGCTGTTTCTGCTTAGAACATGTTTAAAGTTTGCAATATTCACATATAATGAATACATGACCAACCATGTTTGTTGACAAATTGGTAGAGTGTCTAACAAATACAATTTATATTAGCAATCAGCAATTTTCTACAAGAGGATTTTTAAAGTTTCCATGTTATACATATTGGGAAAGTGCCATCTCCCCTGATAGCCAAGTTCCTTGTTGAATCAAAATCATTTGATCATGACAAACACTGGAAGGTCTGTTTTAATAAATACATTTGTATTAGGTCTGTTTTAATAGGTAATTTCAAAATTTCAACCGGTTTATCATTTGTATAAAATCAAATTGAACCGGTTAATTGGCTGACATACTGAAAATGATGGTTTCTTTCCTGAGGACCGTATCAAGATACTTCCAGCTGCTAACTTTATTAGTAATTTACAGAATTTATTGTTTGCAAGCATGTGAGAATCAAAAGTCATATTCTGGTGTATATCATTTTGAATATATCAGGACATATCACGACATTCAAACCGGTGTTTCAGCGGAAATAAACTGTGGGTTTTTGTGCTGCTCAAAGAAATGTGTAAAGATAACAAGAAGACCATGATGCTCCTGAATTGCACCTGTCCCCACATGACCCAGTTTTGAACAGAGTATGACGTCGTTTTTTCTATTATTTGACACAGTGACCTAGTTTTTGAGCTCATGTGACCCAGTTTTGAACCTGACCTAGATATCATCAAGATAAAAATTCTGACCAATTTTCATGAAGATCCATTGAAAAATATGGCCTCTTCAGAGGTCACAAGGTTTTTTATTATTTGACCTACTGACCTAGTTACTGATGACCCGTGCCCAGTTTCGAACTTGATCTAGATATCATCCAGGTGAACATTCTGACTAATTTTCATGAAGATCCATTCAAAAGTATGGCCTCTAGAGAGGTCACAAGGTTTTTCTATTTTTAGACCTACTGACCTAGTTTTTGACCACAGTTGACCCAGTTTCGAACTTGACCTAGATATCATCAAGATGAACATTCAAACCAACTTTCATACAGATCCCATGAAAAATTTGGCCTCTAGAGAGGTCACAAGGTTTTTGTATTATTTGACCTACTGACCTAGTTATTGATGGCTTTATATTGAACAGCAATCAATTTTAAAACAACACTCACTGTTTCAAGGACTGGTTAGTTCTCTCATCTAAACCATTGGTTTGAGGGTGGTATGCTGCAGTTACTTTATGCTGAATATTCCAGCTTTTACACAAACGTTCATTCACCTGAAAAAAAAATTGTGTTGCCATAACAAAATATTCTCAGTTCAAGAAAAGGAAAATAATGGCAATGCATCACTCACCTGACTTTCACAGAATATACATGAAATCAGTCACAACTTAGCACGAGTCTTTGAGCAGAACCTTTTTTTATTTCAATTATATAAATATTGGATATGCAAGAAGCAGTCTTAAACAAAAGGTCATTATGACCCTGGATCGCTCACCTGAGTAATATGAGCTACATGTATCAAATGTAAAACTGATGCTAAAATATTACAAAACAAGAGCTGTCAGCATGCTTGACTATTCTCAGTGCTTGATAGTATAATATAAGCTATGAGTAAAACTTTCACATGATTATAAGCATATTCGAATTCAGTCAAAATGCTTGATAGCTGCCTCCTCCTTTTTACAGACTGAGGTCATAATGGTAAACAAGTATGCAAAATATGAAAGCAATATCTCAATGGACTTAGAAAATATTAGGGGTGGTACGCAAACTTTAACATTTAGGTATTGTGGTTTCAGACACGAAGATTTCTAAAAAAATTCACGAAGATTTCTAAAAAAATTCCTATGTATGTCTATGTTAAACTTGAGACACTTGGGGTGGGGCCTCTTTTCAACACAGTGGCATAATTTTGGTAGGGAACCTACAAGTAATGCTACATACCAAATATCAAAGCCTTGGTCTTTTGGTTTCAGACAAAAATTTTTTCAAGTTTTTTCCTTTATAATCTAAGAAACTTGAGACCCCAAGGACTAGGCCTATTTCCATCCCTGGGCATAATTCCAACAATCTTCATGGAGGAGCATTAGATGATGCCACATATTGAGGATCTATGCCTTATTGTTTTGCAAAAAAATTTCCCTATGTAAGACTATTTAAACCATGTGACCCATGGGCTTAGGTGAGCTAACAAGAGCTGTCGGATGACAGCGCACTCGACTATTCGAAGAATTGATTGAAGAATGGGGTCAAAATATTACAACAGATTTTCAGAAAAAAGAGAAAAAATAGATTAGACAAACCATGTTCCTTTATTTGTGGATTTCGATACGTCTTGCACTTAATGGCAATGTGTAACCATGATGGTTATGAAGTGTTAAAGTTTCAAAGTCAAACAGTTTAAACAAAATATGGAATGGTATGAAAAATTTAACTGATTTCCAAGTCCAAGAAGGGCCATAATTCAGCCAAAATAGTTGTCAGAATTATGTACTCTTGCCTACAGAAGGAAGTCATGATGATACACAAGTGTTCAAAGTTTTAAAGCCATATGTCAAATAATTTTGACAAAACATGGACTTGTACGAAAACAAAACCAATTTCCAAGTCCAAAAAGGGCCATAATTCAGACAAAATAGAAGACAGAGTTATGTACTCTTGCCTACAGATAGAGACTACAGTACTGAACAAGTGATCAAAGTTTCAAAGCCATATGTCAAACACTTTACACAAAATATGAACTGGTACGAAAAAACTTAACCAAGATTTCTAAGTCAAAAGGGGCCATAATTCAGCCAAAATTCTTGATGGAGTTATGTGCTCTTGCCTATAACTGGATATGGTGATGGTAAACAAGTGTTTCAAAGCTTTATCTCAAAAGACTTTGTCAAAATGTGGACTGGTACGAAAAACTTAACCAAGATTTCTAAGTCCAAAGGGGCTATAATTCAGCCAAAATCCTTGATGGAGTTATGTACCCTTGCCTATAACTGGACATGGTGATGAAAGTTTCAAAGCTTTATCTCAAAAGACTTTGTCAAAATGTGGACTGGTACAAAAACCTTAACCAAGGTGTGAAGCCGATGCTGACTCCGACGCCAACGCCGTGGTGAGTAGGATAGCTCTACTTATTCTTCGAATAGTCGAGCTAAAAATCATGTCCAAACTTTCATGGTGTATTTTTTGATAGCAGATATAGTTTCAAGATTTATGTCTATTTTTAGGTATGAGGCAAATATGATTACAATTTCCGTAATATTACCTGGTTTACAAACTCTCGTCCTTGGTCAGTTAGAATGGCTTGAAAAGCACCATGGCGGCTGATAACTTTTTCAAGGCAGGAAGCTGTCTCTATAGCAGTTTTGGTTTTCATGGGAAACGCCTCAACCCACTTGGTGAAATAGTCTGTACATGTGAAGACATACTTGTAACCTTCTGATGTCTGATTGAAGGGTCCCATCAAGTCAACTCCTACCATTTCAAACGGACGTTTCACCTGAAATTAAACATTACAAAGATATATAAAATAATGGTCTGTCTGTGTGTATGTATATATATATATATTCAGATTTTCCATAGTGGAGCTATGGACCAGGGACCACTATCTTGAAATTACTTTAAGTCCTATGATGTTTGCTAAGGGTTTGTACGGTACTGTATGGCAGGCAATATACAGTTGCAAGTGATAAAACTCATATTCCCCATAATGTTTAGTAACAGAGAGCTTGTGCGCAATCAGTGGCACATGCAGTTAGTCTAAATGGATAATTTACAACTTACAATATCATAACCAACAAACAATACTTAAACCTATGAACCCTGAACGAGGGCGTTAAGGCGTTTAAAGAGGGCTGCATAACGATACCTTAGTCTTACCTAAGGTTTACCGTAAATCATACCTCAACTTCCAATTCTAATAAGGTTCGAGATAGTGGCCCCAGAATATAAAATAGCAAGAGAGTAAACAAGTAAATTTGATAACAAGTGGGCTAAGATGACCCTAGGTAGCTTACTAGAGTAACAGTGTAAACATGTTTGTCCTAGTGACCCAGTTTTTGTACTAGTTATACTAGTTTATACTAATTCATATTAGCTCCACTGATGAAAGCTTCAAGCATATTGGGTCCACTCTCGATTTTACTTACTAGAAAAGCCAGTAATGGTCATAGTGGTGCCATACCAAACGTAATGGGTGTGACCCTGTGGAGCTCAAACCTATGACCCCTTGATTAAGCAGCCAGTTTTTGACACCACATGACTCAGTTTCAAGCTTGTCCCAATTTTCAAAGAGATAAACATTCTGACCAAGTTTCACGAAGACCGGACACTGATTTAGTTCCAATAGCTGGTGACTTCTTGGGAATGGTAAAAGAAGTAAACACTTACGTTTATTGACTGTAATTCTGGTGCCCTTGGTGGTCTTATAGGGTCATTCATCTGACAAGATGCACATTCTTTCACCTGAAATGTTAGATACAATTTAGTATGACTGATATAAAAAGGATTATTGCTATACATTGATCTGCATGATGTATTTGACTTAGCCGGATTTTGACAGGCATAAGTTCTATGAGATGCTTGCACTGTCAGTGATCTGGTTTGGAAAAATCCATTAGAGCCTAATGCATCAGTGAAGATAAATGTACTGCTTTAATGACCTGAATACAATTTATCTTATATATACCTAAATTCAACGTTCAATAAGCCAAAACAGACTACAACTTACAAAAACTGAAGCTAAAAACAATTTTGAAACAGCAAACTTTTTGACACCTTCAATTCCATAAATTAAACAAGTATTGTCCCAGCAATGAATATTTTTAATATCCATCTGGGATTAAAAGCAGGGTTGTGTATTCATTATAGCAAGGCAAGCTGCATTTCAGACAAGAGATTCTTAGGTACTAGTATATATCAACAAAAGAATGAAATAGTGTCATTTATTATATACCTATATAAATTCTGTAAAAAATCTTGCACGCCTCATGAGATCCGATCTGGCAAAATCCACTCAAGCCGAATACTGCATCCCAGATCAAGCTACTGTTATAATAACCTTATTGTATTGTGGCTAGGGTAAGATTTTTAATTAATATAGGTAGATATAATTTTCAAAGTATTTATATTCAACTGGTTATTTATCTTTTTTATACACTAAAATAAGTAATAAGTTTTGTGCTTTGCACTGTCTCTGATATCCATGTTTCACTTTTCCAAGTCTTCTTACATCCTCACTTTTGAGATTCTGTACTACAGTTGTTTAGATAATGATGATTTATGAGTCTTTGGGATGAAAGATATTAACTTACCCATTTTCTAATATCATTTGTTAGATTAGGCCAGTAGTATCTGTTTGAGATCAATTTAATGGTAGTGTTTATCCCTGGATGCGACCCAAACTTGGACTCATGGATTTCACGAAACACTTGGCGAGTTTCTCCCTCTCTCAGTACAACTCTTGCTTCTTGGTGTGTTGCACTGAAGTATTTAGCCTATCATCTGCAAATAAAATAGGTCAAAAATCAGTAATGATATATTAAGGCAGCTCTAGAAAAACATCTCATTTTTTTCCACAATGTCAACTTTAAGTAAACCCTGACTTTTTTATCACTTCAAAATACACTTTAAAAATTCAACAAATCAAAACAGATAGGGTTATACGTTTGATTTTTGTTACACAAATTTGAAATATTTCATCATTTGCAATACAGAATTAGCAACAGACGACAAGACAGGTTAGATGATACAGTTGTGGTCTGCTACCCTGAAGCTGCACATATATTCTCCTGTCTGAACAATAAACCCCTACTTGTGGTTTCGATCTTCAAAACTTGCAATGTGGAACGTATAAACATAAACCATCTTATTTCATGCATAATGTATGTTAGCAGTAAAAGGTGTGATTAAAGCACTTGTTCTATACGAATTTTCACAGTAACAAGAGCTGTCCGTAAGAGAGACAAGCTTGACGACTCGAAATATTGTCCCAGAAGCAGAAAACTATTACACAAAATGTTAAATATCAAAAGAGTTTTAATTTCGAAAGGGGAAATAATTTGACAAAAATGCATATCAGGACTTGATGCTATCGACTAGTTTTATAACCCCAAAGGCACATGTGAAGTTTCAATTCAAAATCTGCATTAGTTTTGGAGACAGTAACTTGCATGTAAAACTTTAACCAGAATTTTCTAAGTCCAAAATTGGGCATAATTTGCTCAAAATACATGTCAGAGTTATGGAACCTGACCCAGTGAGGTTGGTAATTTACCTAGAAAAAAAGAAGTTTCAGAGCTATATGCCTTTTAGCAATAGCTGTAGGTATTTGCAAGCATAACTTTAACCAGAATTTTCTAAGTCCAAAAGGGGGTATAATTTGGCCAAAATAAAAGTCAGAGTTATGGGACTTTGTGCTATCAACTAGTTTTATAACCCCAAAGACACATGTGAAGTTTTAATTCCATATCTGCATTAATTTTTTATATAGTAATCTGCATGTAAAACTTTAACCAGAATTTTCTAAGTCCAAAAGGGGGGCATAATTTGCTCAAAATACATGTTAAGAGTTATGGAACTTGACCCAGTGAGGTTGGTAATTTACCTAGAAAAAGAAAAAATAAGTTTCAAAGCTATATGCCTTTTAGTAATAGCTGTATGTACTTGCACGCAAATATACTTAAAACCCGGGTTTCTGCCAACCCTACGTCAGAGGTATCTTTTTTTTTTTTCACACTGTTTTTTTTCTCAAGTTTTTTTTAAATGAAAGCATTGGCTAATATACATAATGACTGCTTTTCATTTTCATAACGAAAATTTCCTAATACAATCCGAAATAATACCATTAATCGTGAAAATATATACCTTCGCCATTAAATACCTTCATTGTCGTTATAATAAACGTATTTTTTTCACAGTTATTAAAATCATATTAAGATATAAATTTGACATGGAAAGAATTAAGGTATGAGCTTACACATTCAATATACTATAACTTTTCAAATCTTCAGTAAAATATGGAATAATGTTATATGTGTGAATTTCCTGTTCACCAACATGTACATAAATCAAACAAGGGCGGTATCCCTCACACGTAGGTGCCCAAATAACCAGTGTGTACATGCCAAATATAATCAGGCCAAAAAATTCTCTTGTAACAGTCCCTTTTGATGTTTGGGTCACATACTGGTCAAGGCCAAGGCCAATCTCTATATGAAGTTTGAATAACGGATTGGGAATTTTTGCACTCATTTTGGAAACAAGAGGGCCATGAAGGCCCTATATCGCTCACCTGTTATCATTGCACTTGAGGACAGACGCACAGACAGACTGACGACGGACGAAGGGTGATCACAAAAGCTCACCTTGTCACTATGTGACAGGTGAGCTAAAAATACACACTTTTTGGCATTGGGTATATAGCCGAATAACGGCTATAAAACGGCCAAAAAAAACCCTGTGGTATATACATGTAGAAGATACAGAGTACAAGCCTTTACAGCAATATATTAGTAAAGTATTCATATCGATAAACCTTCAATCAAGTGTTACCTAACATGACTATTTCTTACCATGGAAAACATAAATATCTTTTCAAACCAATCTCATTAGAAGCTGCTAGGTATATTCATTTACATAAACAAGAGGGTCATGATGACCCTGGATCGCTCAAGGGGATAAGAAGATATGGTGCGCACAAGATTGTGCCTATGTATATAGTATAATAATAAAAAACAAAGTCCCGTAACTCTGCAATTTTTCTCTTCTAAAAGAACCTAACATGCACCATGCACAACTACTGTTGTTACTGATCACCTGTGTGAAGTTTCATTAAATTCTGTGAAGGGGATGAGGAGAAATGGAGCGCACAAGATTGTGTCTACGGACAGACAGACAGACAACCTGAAACCAGTATACCCCGCCTTACAACTTTGTTGTCGGGGGGTACAACTAGCTTTTCCTTTGATTTTACCTAGTGACATAGTTTTTGACCCTACATGACCCAGATTCAAACCGGACCTTAAGATCATCAATATTAACATTCTGACCAAGTTTCATGAAGATACAGTCATAAATGCGGCTTCTACAGTGTTAACAAGCTTTTCCTTTGATTTGACTAAACTATACCCAACACATGTTATTGTTGAAATACCTATCACATGTTCATGGTCAATGAAATTCAGTTTTACGATCTGTGTTCAAAACTGTGTAAGTCATCAATATTTCAAGGCTGTATCTTAAAAAAACAAGAAAGTAGGTCAAGGTCACAATCAAGTAACATCATATTACTTGGGGTCATCAGGTAATTATAATTAAATAGTCTTGGAAATAGGATCAGATGACTTTTTAAGTTTTTTTTCCTATATAACTCACATACTACTAGACAATGCATCATACCAAATATCAAAAGCCTAGGTCGTATGGTTTCTGACAAGAAGATTTTTAAAGTTTTTTTCTAAATAAGTCTATATAAAACTTGGGACCCCAAGGGCAGGGCTTGTTTTCACCCCAGGGGTACAATTTGAACAATTTTGGTTGAGGACCATAACACAATGCTACAAACCAAATAGGTCTAAGAGTTGTGGTTTCAGTCAAAGAAGTATAAAATACACAGAATGGCAACTGGCTGTAATCTCGCGTGAGCTCGTGTCAGAGCGTGATTCGGCGTTATCTTACTAAAAACAAACATCGGCGAGCATGGAGTTACAATTTGTACCTTTAAAACTACATTTAAAATACATGTTAGCTTCTAAAACAAAATTAGTTTAATTTGAAATGGTCTTAAGACACGAAGTACACGTTTTTTTTGCCATCGAAAGAAGCGTGTTCATACGGTGATAATTATTTTACCGATGAATAATTGCTTTCGCATACAAAATGGTGCGTGGAGAAAGCGCCACTTCCGATAAACGAGATCTCGTTTTTTTGTCACGGGAGGTTGGCGAGATTTGCTCTATTTGCCTTTCAAGTTGCCAATCTATTTATTTTTATAGCTCTTTGTTTCAGTCAAGAAGATTTTTAAACTTTTTTTTCCTATATGAGTCTATGTAAAACTTGCGACCCTCGCGGCGGGGCCCTATTTGACCCTAGAGGGATAATTTGAACAGTCTTCACTTGGTAGAGGACCACTAGATGATGCTACATACCAAATATCAAAGCCCTAGGCCATGTGGTTTTGTACAAGAAGATTTTCAAAGTTTTCCCTATATAAGTCTATATAAACCATGTGACCCCCTAGTGGGGACATATTTGACCCTAGGGGGATAATTTGAACAATCTTGGTAGAGGACCACTAGATGATGCTACATACCAAATATCAAAGCCCTAGGCCATGTGGTTTTGTACAAGAAGATTTTCAAAGTTTTCCCTATATAACTCTATATAAACCATGTGATTTTTTTAGGAAATGCTGATGGACGGACAGATGACGCACGCCGGACATTGAGCGGTTACAATAGCGCACCATGAGCCTTTGGCTCTGGTAAGCTAAAAAGGGGAGGTAATTTGTCATCAATTCAGTAAATGTGTAACTTCATTGATTGTCCGAGTCAATCTGATGGCATAAATGAAATGTGAAACAAAGGGAGGTAATCAGACATAAATCAGTCCAAAGTTAACTAACCTGATCGTCTCAGTCCAGCTAATGACAATAATGGAATTTCAAATGAGTCCTGTAAGTACTCACTGATATAAATCCATTTTAATTAAAATCAGGGGAGGTAATCAGATATAAATAAACTCCGGAACCTATGATTAGTTCTGACACATTCATCATGGAATCCGAGCCTTATTGTCGTTGAAGATATTTTGTAAGTTTGTATCAAACCGAACCATCAATTAATGAAGTTTCTAAATGGCTGCAAAAGCTGTAATAGATTGGATCTGACCAGTTTTCAAAAGGAACCAAGATATTATGCTCATAAGTTGTATGCCAGTTGAGCATAATCAAATGCAAAATGTTCACAATGAAATTTTGAACGGACAGCTGACAGATGGACGAACTGATGAACTGATGAAGGGCAATCACAAAAGCTCATGCTGTGACAGATGAGCTAAACATTATGGCCAATTTTCGTAAAAAAGAATCTTATTTTAGCGAAAATAAACTTATCTTCGCACTTTATACCGACCCCTGGTTGTTAATGAGAAGCCATTGTTTAGACTCAAGTGGGACTAAAACCAGCAAACCCTGAATTGAGCTAACAACACATTATATACACTGGAAATGCTTGTCCGTTTGCTTGTGTTAACAATAATTATTTAACATATACTGCCATCCCGTTAATCAGCATGTATTATACTACCTCTACTTTTTGAGTTTGTATATGAAGATTATTTGTAAGCATTAATTTCCATATAATAAAATTGACACTGTTTCTAATCTGATATCAACATCATTGTTATATTCTTGTAACATCTCAATGTTTAAAATCACTTAAAAGTCATTCTGCCTATCAAGTGTATTGTATTATATGAATAATCTCATGTTCTATTCACATGATACATGTTAAGTATATGTTGATAAAATTCTGTTCTGTATATGTTGATAAAATTCTGTTCTGTAAATATTGACCACCATCTGGAAAAATATTTTGCATACTTCTGAATATTCAATTAATAAAGCAAACTCACCATCAACTATATACTTCTTTGCTTGTTGTCTTAACCAGTTCACTTGATTTTCTGTCATATACTCTGGCTTCTGTTTATGAACAATATAGTTAGTAAGTTCATCATAGCGTTTAGACTCCATGGCTGGAGTTGGAGACAGAAGAAATTACACTTAACACTAGAAACACTTGGCACTAAAACACTAAACAGTTCCAAATATAAGAAAATCACTATTTATCATAAAAAGATAAGATTTATTTCTGAACAGCAGAATGGACGCAATTAATTTACTTATTACACTTAAATACTTAGAGCTAACATGTGATTGGCTATTCCATAAAGTGTGGAAATCCTTACCTTCATCCTTTCACATCTTTCCCCTAGAACCCAGAAGTGTTGACATCAAACGTCTTGACAGGGTCTATGTAACTTCCCATCCCCCATTTGTCTGACACATGGAGCAGAATACACAAGGGACCCTTTTGTACACAACCAACAACTGACATCCCATTTCCAAACTTCAAGTACAAAGCCCTGTATAAACAAATAAAGAATTAATGAAATGAATCAATCAAATGGGCCATAAAAACGAAAGAAATACAGACAAAACACAAATGAAATGAAACGAAATGAAACGAAACGAAACGAAACGAAATGAATGAATGAATGAATGAATGAATGAATGAATGAATGAATGAATGAATGAATGAATGAATGAATGAATGAATGAATGAATGAATGAATGAATGACCATGACCATGACCATGACCATGACCATGAAGCTGAATGAATATGACTGACTATGACTGAATGACCATGACCATGACCATGACTGAATGAATGAATGAATGAATGAATGAATGAATGAATGAATGAATGAATGAATGAATGAATGAATGAACATCAAACAATGCTGTAAGCTAGGAATTTTTCTGTTTGTTTCACATTTAGTTATATAATCTGCAATTATTTCTTTACATAAATGTATGTGTTTGATGTTATACACTTTGGAAAGGCTGTACTTAACACTTTATTATAATTGTATAACAGTTAAAGATTAAAAGAATTGTTCCTTTAGAAATTTACCAAAAAGGTGCAAACTGAAACTGTAAATCAACCTTACAAATTATTTTTGTGCTAATCTGCTAATTATAATTCAAAATGTTCTGTGTTCTTTTTGTTTGATGTGCATTGTTAAGTAGTAATAGTAATAATTTTGTATCATTAAATAAGGCATCATTTAATTCAATGTGAATAACATATTACCAATACACAAACACAAAATTTATTGGCATACAAACAATTTTATGGTTCTTTGATCTGAAACATATATGAAAAAAAAACAGAGACACAGATTTACATTGATAGAAACTACAGTGACTGTCTTCATATATTTACAGATGGATCAAAATGTCAGGATTCTGGCAAAGAAGCTATGGGTTTAGTGATTCCATCAAAAAATGTTCAAATAAGTGATAGGTTAACATATAAAATATCCATCTGTACTGCAGAGCTACTGGCCATTAAAAAAGCAATGTGCTGGATTTTAGTTAATAAGCCTAAGAAGGCAGCAATTTTTTCTGATTCACTTTCATCACTGATCTGGCTGAAATCTACTAATAGTCGGTCATTCCCAGAACTTTTATCTGTAATTATAAGAACATCGTATAATGACTGCTTGAACGCAGGCCTACAGGTTACCTTAGTATGGTGTCCAGCACATATAGGTATAGCTGGTAATGAAAGAGCAGACATGGCGGCCAAGTCAGGCCTGGATCACAAACACATTAATGAGAACATTGACCTAGCACCCACTGAGATCTATTCACAAATCAGAACTTCTATAGTTCAACAAGGGTGCAGAATGTCACAATATACGCCCGTCACAGCAAATTTGTTTACACTAGCACCTGTATTTGCAAATGGAATTTTAATTTTCTAGTTGTTTACAATGTGTTTTTTTTTAGAAATTATTGTAATTCTTTTATTTTTCTAAGTCCACAAAAAAAATCCTTACCAGGTAGAGATACCTTAAAATACACCCAAAATTTGAAAGTTACATCAATGTTGTACCACAGAAAAGTGGTCTTGGTTTTTCCCTACGGTCAATTATAAAAAAGTTACAATGTAAGTTATTTATAGTAACAACTAAGGGAAGTTAATCTTTAAAGAGAAAAAAAAAAAAAAAAAAAAAAATCAAAAAAAAAAAATTACAAGTCCACACAAAAATCCTTACCAGGTAGAGATAGCTCAAAATACACCTCAGAATTGGATGTAAAATGCATGTTGTACTACAGAAAAGTGGTCTCGATTTTTCCCTACGACTTGTAATGAAAAAGTTACAATATAAGCTATTTATAGTAACAGCAAAGGGAAGTAATTCAAAAGAAGGGACCAGTGCACGACACTCCGTCTCATGATGGTGTACAATTGTGCCAAGTTACATCAAAATCCCTCCATGCATGAAGAAGAAATGCTCCGGACAAAGTCATTCTTGTATCTGACCTTTGACCTTTAAGTGTGACCTTGACCTTAGACCGAGGGACCTGGTTCTTGCGCATGACACTCCGTCTCATGCTTGTGAACATTTGTGCCAAGTTGTATCAAAATCCCTCAATGCATGAAGAAGAAATGCTCCGGACAAAGTTTTCATTCTTGTATCCTTTGACCTCTAAGTGTGACCTTGACCTTACCCCTAGGGACCTGGTTCTTGCGCATGACACTCCGTCTCATGATGGTGAACAATTTTGCCAAGCTACATCAAAGTCCTTTCATGCATGAAGAAGATATGCTCCGGACAAAGTTTTCATTCTTGTATCCTTTGACTTCTAAGTGTGACCTTGACCTTAGACCTAGGAACCTGGTTCTTGCGCATGACACTCCCTCTCATTATGGTGAACAACTGTGCCAAGCTACATCAAAATCATTCCATGCATGAAGAAGATATGCTCCGGACAAAGTCATTCTTGAATTTTTCATTCTTGTATCCTTTGACCTCAAAGTGTGACCTTGACCTTAGACCTAGGGACCTGGTTTTTGCGCATGACACTCCGTCTCATGATGATGAACAATTGTGCCAACTTTCATCAAAATCCCTCTATACATGAAGAAGATATGCTCCGGACAAAGTCATTCTTGAATTTGACCTTTGACCTCTAAGTGTGACCTTGACCTTAGACCTAGGGACCTGGTTCTTGCGCACGACACTCCGTCTCATGATGGTGAACAACTGTGCCAAGTTTCATCAAAATCCCTCCATGCATGTAGAAGATATGCTCCGGACAAGGTCTGTGGACGCCGCCCGCCCAACCGCCCATCCGCCCGCCAGGGGCGTTCCCATAATACGTCCCGTTTTTCAAACGGGCGTATAAAAATGGCAAAACACCTATGACAAAGAAACATCTATTCATAGGCATATCAAGACCAAGGTGAGTTTTAGCCGTCCTTTCAAATTTTCCAATCATAACAAGGTAGATATTTAGTCATTACACGGCTAAAGCTAGGTACTACATTACTACCTGGAAATGCAGGCCAATTTATAAAGGGCACAGGACCAAATTGTGAAAAAAGTGGAACTAAATACACCACAGATCATTTATTATTGAACTGTTCAGTATTTTCTACTCAAAGATTAGAATTTAAGAGAATTTTTTCAGTTAAATATAGAATTTAGTACCAAAAATATACTGGATCCTGTCAAATCTTTAAGAACCTCTATCTTTAAGGGCCTAGAGAAATACATACTGGATTGCAGGCTAACTGATATAATTTAATATTTCTTTTCTTTTAATTTGTTTCCATGTGGTGCGGGGATCATGTGGATTGCCTTACATCCCTTAGCACCACTGGTAAACACATATTAAATTTATTATAATAAAGTCTGCATTATTATGCTATGCTGATATTTAAGTTAGTAATAAATCACATACCGGATTACAGGATAGCTGATAAAATTTAATATTTCTTTTCCTTTAATTTGTTTTCATGTGGTGCGGGGATCATGTGGACTGCCTTACATCCCTTAGCACCATTGGTAAACACATTAAATTTATTATAATAAAGTCTACATTAATATGCTACACTAATATTTAGGTTAGTAATAAAATATAACTATTTTTAAGTAAGAATAAGTAATAAAGTAAAAATGTTCTTTTTATTAGGATATAATAAGGTGTCAGGTTACATGTAGGACAGTATATAGGTACTCATGCTGACCAGTTATATTAAGAATAAAACAATATATTAGGAAATAGACATAAATGAGTTTCATAGAATTTACATGCAGTATGTCCTTCACTGTTTATTTTGGTTATTGAATTGCCCTCAACAAGATATAGTATAAATACTTAAAATTCACATTTCCTATTAATAATATATATTTTGATGATATTAAGTACATATATATTCATTGGATATAGCCTAATTTTGGTGTTTTGAGTTTAATTTGATAAATTCAACATTAAAGAGATAATAAAATACAGATACCATAGGAACATAATGGGGTATGTCTAGAAATGAAATTGTTTTGGTTTTATTGGTATTTTTGGTTTTGAGTCTAATTGAAGATAAGAGCCACTTTAGACATTTTTACCGAGTAATACAGATACATATTACAAAAGAATAAAACATATGTTAAATATAAATATAAGTTAGAAATATATAATTATTATCTCTGATAAAACCACTAAGTCAGCTACAATACGAAATGATGCCGATACCGATTCTTTTGGACACAAATGTGAAAGAAAAATTATGTTTTAAATATAGCCAATATAATGTGGTCTAAATTTTATTGTAAATACTGTATAAAGATATATTTTAAAGTGTTGTATTTTAACAGTGGCCCTATTAGTAGCCGTGAAACGGAAGTGTTTATATTTTAAGTATAAATCTTAATTATAGACCACATGTGAGGTTGTGTTTTAAAATATAGATCCTGTGAACAAAAACATTTTAGGGAAATGGTGTAAAGTCACTGGCTTCCTACTATGTCTATAAGTCTCCATATTTGTACATATTAATACTGTTATATATAATATAATATGAATATTAAAGATTTTAGCAGTTTACTGCCGATTTGGGGACCTGACATTAATATGGAGCATACATTAAGTCTCGTCCCTACAAGTGTAAAACATATTTATTTTTAAAGCTTGTCTTACCACACAGTAGGAAACCCAGATATTTCTGATGACTAAGGGGGTAAAAAACTTAAAAGTTTCTCTAAATGTGTGTGAGAAAATAGAAAGTGGTCTGTAGATATCTGAATACAGCCACTATCTTATTATGTTCACTTGATCTGTAGGATTAATTATTTATTCAGATATAAGGTTAAGACGTTTATTATTATTATAATATTTTAGCTTTAATATATAGTTTTAATAAGTGTGAAGGGATACCTTCCCACCTTCTTCTCAATCTACTTCCAGCCTATCGACTATTTAGATTGAGAATTATGGCACACGCCTTAAGCACATAACAGCATGATGGAAAAAATAAAGAGAAAAATAAAATATTTTAGTATATAATTATGTTAGTTATGCCCGCCCATATGGGAATACCCAGTGGCGAGGGTAAATAAATGCAAACACACACACACACAAAAAAAACCCAGACATGAAACAATATGCTAATATTCACACAAGAAAAACAGCAACTTATGTATTCAAGTACTGCTTTGTTAATTTCTTGACATATAATTTTCAAACTTATGTTTGGCCAATGACAATAATAAATTTCTAAGTCCAAAAGAGTGCATAATTTGCCCAAAATACATGTCAGAGTTATGGGACTTGACCCAGTGAGGTTGGTAATTGTTCTAGAAAAAGAAAAAATAAGTTTTAAATCTGTATGTACTTGCATGCAAAACTTTAACCAAGATGTCCAAAGGGGGCATAATTTGGCCAAAATGCAGGTAAGAGTTATGGGACTTGATGCTATCAACTTGTTTTATAACCACAAAGACACATTTGAAGTTTCAATTTAATATCTGCATCAGTTTTGGCTATAGTAACTTGCCTGTAAAACTTTAACCAGAACTTTCTAATCCAAATGGGGCATAATTTGCTCAAAATATATGTCAGAGTTATGGAACTTGACCCACTGAGGTTGTTAATTGACCTAGAAAAAGAAAAAGTAAGTTTCAAAGCTATATGACCTTTAATGATAGCAGAGCTCAAGCTCCAGATAAGCTTTTGATGCAATTTGGTATTTACCCATTTCTTTTTGTCTGAATTGGGTATTGGAAATCTGAATTGGTTAAAAATAATTCGTTTCTGAGCATTTTCAGAAGTATTTGCTAAAACCATGCAATTGGGTACTTCACCAATCCCGCACAAACAATTGAGTATTTTTTTTTTAACAGTTAACATGGTATATATATCATTAACCAGCATGACTAAGTATATAAAAATGTACTTGTAATGAACTGATGAAATTTGATTAATTAATACAGCATCACCTTTCTTAAATTGCTTTTTACATGCCTGGAATTAATGCAAACATGTTTATTTTAATTCACAGTACCAAAGATATATATTTTGTCCCATCATTTAATGTACTCTGAGATACTTTTGTTTCATACTGTTGTTCTTTTTTTCCACTTTTAATGCAGTCACAAAGAGATAACTATCATTGTCTCAGGGGTGATCGCAGAAGCACGTGAGATGAAAATATTTTATCACACTGACTATATAATATTATATTGAACACTGACCAGTGATGATATGCATTTACCACAAATGAAGCGATAGCCGTGCATGTGGCTTACATTACGTAATACCACAGCCGACACATTCTATACAGTTTGTTTTTGTACAAAAATCTCAGACAGATACGTCAAGTTACCCTTAAAGCTAGTCTATTAAATTTAGTGTACAATAAATTCCCAATTGTAGTTTTATTGTAGAATAGTCCAACTAATTGTATGTGAGCCACGATATTGTGATAATTTTTGCATCTATAGGTCAATATCTTTCCTCCATGTACCACATAGAAAGTACTTTTCCTGTGTTGAGCCTTCCATGACGAAATTTAAATCGCAATCCAACTATTAAAAAACAAAAATATTAGTGAAATTTTATGATACCTGGAAAGAATATCCATTTTTTCCTTCCATTCAACTGATGTTTATATGAATATACGGCAAAACACGAATTTGGCACTGTTTCAAATAACACACCCTTCAGTTTACACAAATTTAACATGGCTCCAATTCATGTCCTGTGATCGATAACGACCAACAGCACTGTCAGCGTGTACTGAGTGTAATGGCGGACGTGTAAATACAGCGAGGTAGCCAAACTGAGACACATAGTGTTTACGCTTTATTAACATGTTTTACTGTTATGTTTAAACCATAAAATTATTCAGTTTTATTTTGTTTTACGATTTTATCCTGTAAATATATTGCCTGATCGTGTTTTAAATTAACCTAAATGTAATTTCACCACAGAAAAGGTCGTTACTGGTTTTGACATAAAGAGAGGGATTATGACCTATCACGAAAATACCTCAGAATCACTTTTGATGTCAAATTATTCGGACTAATATCATAGAATAACAAGTACGTGTTTTCAGTTCTTGAAGGCCTATGCCCGAGTGCATAAGAACAAAAACCTCGCATTATTCTACGACAAATCATACTTGGGGAACTTGTTATTTTGATCCTGCCTTTCTGGCAAGACTATGTATGAACAGTTCATTAATTTGTTTGAAAGAAAGGAGATTTCTGAATAAATGACCACTGCTATGCATAGATTTTACATCTAAAGTTTCATGGATATGTGTCATTGTTCATAATTAACATAAAAATATTTATCATGACATCAGTTTTACTTTAAGTCTTATGCTGATAATATAAAATCATCACATTCTATAGATACAGTAGAGTTCGACTGCATGATATCTGCTGAACGTACTTCTCGTTTTAAAAGTTTTGCAAGTTTTGCATTATGAGTTTGAGACATTAAAAACATCTCCTCCATATATAAGAAGGTTAATTTTGAATGCCATTCATGTACAAACAGGCTAGCACTCACGAACAATTTCAGGTCCAAAGTCGTCGCCCCAGCGGCGTGAGTAATATTCAAAACGTGTAAACCGCTTTAAATGCCTAGGTATGACTACACCAATAATCAATTAAAGTAACTTGATCTATGTTACAAGTTATAAGGCGCCAAAAAGTTTGAGAAAAATATTTGTAAGACTGTGAACAGGTTTTAAAATCCATCCCACACAATCGCTATAATTTTCGGCCATTTTGACAGAATTTTTGACAGAATCGGTCATTTTCTAATCATATGAATGACATTAATTGGCTTTGTTATAAAAGAACAACTGGACGAGAAATGATATTTGGGATCTGGTACAAGTTTTAATGTAAATAAATCAACGGAAAATGCAACTTTTGACTATTGACAAGTTTTTTAGTAAGTGCCATAAATGTCGTCAAATTTGGCAAATTCGTGCACATTGACATGGTCATACTCAATTATCCTTGGGCTGACAATATCATCGGATACAAGTATTTAAAAGACATATCTATGAATGAAATATATGCAAATTTTCACCAAAAAATAATTACAAATAAGCATGTGGGCAAGTTTTGAAAAACATATATAAACCGTGGACCTGGTCACGACCGTGTGATAATCACGCTACACCGGTGTAGCGTGATTATCACACGGTCGTGACCAGGTCCACGGTTTATATATGTTTTTCAAAACCTGCCCAAATGCTTATTCTTTGTCCAATATTTGCAAAATTTTGCATATTTAATTCTCAAAGACAGCTTTTGTAACTTACATAATTTGATTTTGATTTTATATTCCTGAAATTTAAATATATTGATTTGAATATGCCCAATTTGACGTATTTTACCGGCTTTTATGGTGCTTCTAAAAAAACCTGCAGAACACAGTAACTTATCTTTTTCACGAATCAGATTGTCTTAAAACTTGCTAGAGGTGTTAAATATTGTGCATGGGACTGTTGTTTGTGAATAGCTACTCAAAATAATAAGATTTACACGCTCTGAAAATGACCTTTTTGTCTAAAAATCTACGAAAAACATGGCCGCGTTGTGCAAATAATGAGTTGCTTATTTCAAAACTGTCCTATTATTTTTCAGTAAAACTTCTTGTTAATTTAAGACTCTAATAACTTGCTTGACATACCCATAGGCAAATATCTGTTATCGGTGTAATTACACCTTTGGAGAAAAGCGTGATTCGCACGTTTTAATTTCATCATTCGCCGCCTGGAGAGACAAGATGGCGGAGCTTGCGAAATCGAAAGTAAGTATATCTGCACTTTTGAAATAAAATATTGTAGATTTTAGATCTTTCTGATTGACAGTCACTTGTTTATCTTATTTATCTGTTTCCACATATAATATGGATCTAGAAGATTACCTACAATCAGTTTAATAACACCTACTGGTAGTGTGGTTCTCATAAGACATCTTCAGACAAAGACTGGCCAGAGTGACAAATTTTACAATATCGTTCTAGGTTCCCTACTGAGCATCTGTAAATGGGATTTAATAGCTGTTTTCAACACTGAAATTCGAGAAAAGGTGATCCGTAATTAGATGTTCAGTTGGAATAAATCCAAAAATATAAAACGGGATCCATAATGGAACAGAGGAGAATTGAGATTTTTTTATATGATAATAGATATACTGAATGGGCAATGGTCCCCACTTGCGTTAAACAACTCGAAAGATCAAAATATGGAAGAAGTTAATTTCTGATAAAATTTTTCATCGCTGCTGACCCATGAAATTCTAATAGGTTTAAATTCCAATTGTGTCCAATTTGGGGGGGGGGGGGATTGTGAAGTTAAAAAAAAACTTACATGGATCACAAGGGGATTCGTTAAAGTAAATTTATCTAACGTCGCTTATGTGAAACAATAAAACATAAGCTCATGTAGAGCTGTTTGACCGACCCTTTTTATTAAGAGAACATTTAAACCATTTATAACCCTTTTACCCCCAGCAATTTGCGAGTACCCATTTTACAGCTGGGCCGACTGAGGCAATCGTGATAAAGGTGCCGATACCCAAATTCACACCTACTGGGGAGTTGCAGAATCGAACCTGGGCCTTCACCTCTGTAGACAGCTTATTAGCCCTATCAACTCAATTATGCGTCCGCACGAGTTCCTCATAGATTTTATGTTAAATTATGTATAAGTAAGTTGTTGGCTCAGCTCACTCCAGGTGTCGTGGGTTCAAGCCCCAGTGGGGTCAGAAACTATCTCATATGACACTAGTACTGGTTATTCCAAGGAAGGCGGACGTCGAGAGTGTGGTTCCAGTAGGCTTAAACTCTGCACATTTAAAGCATAATACTCTTTTTTTCATTACCAACAACATCTTACTCTCACCAATATTCTACATCTTGGAGATTGAACCCTCATCACAAAAATATAGTGAAAATGTACAAAATTTTTAATGTGGACACTACAATTTCATAACCCCATTAGTTTTTCTTAAGTCCTAATGTTTTTTCTAAGATCTTTAAATCCTTTCAGCTGTGAAGACACAGTATGAATTTGTTTAATAGATCAACTTACTCATACATTTGATAATGTCTAAACACTCCAAAAATGTCCCCTTTGTAACTTTATTAAGTTGTTAAGTGACAGATTATCTTTATTTATTTTAAAAAGAATTAGATTATACTTTATTTGATCCATGCCATGAGAAACTAACATAGGTGGGGGGGGGGGGGGGGGGGGGGGCGACCAGCAGATCTAGACCCAGCCTGCGCAACTGCCGCAGATCTGGTCAAGGATCCATGCTGCTCGCTAACATTTTTCTCTAATACCCAATAGGCTTTAAAAGCGAACAGCATGGTTTTTGATCAGACTGTTCGTGACGGCAGGCTGACTGATCCATGGCTGGTCATAACAAACCCATTAAGTTGGGTTTTTCCTCACATGGCACGGCTCAAATTATTTCTTTGACAGGAGTACACATATTAAAGGACGAATCAACATACACAAAGCCAGAAAGTGGTGTCCCCTGTGCACCCTTTTTGATCATTCATTTAATCTACCTATTATATAAGAAACTCTGGACAATTTAAAATCATTGTTTGCAATTTTCAGAAGTATCCATTTTCAAGTAAAAAGTGGAAACATCCCCAATTTTTTTTGCTTCTCTCAAGCACTTAAGTTTACCTATATCGAAAAAGTCACAAGTGATTACTGAGTATTGAAAAAAATACTTACTATGAACATATTCCTATTAATAAATATTTTGCTGCAGTTTGTCCCGTGCATCTTCTAAGTAACAATACAGAAATTTATGAATTATTACTATCACATTTTAACTTGCATCGGCATTTTGTCATTTCTACTCTCAGTAATGTCAGTGCAAGAAGGAAAAAAATGATTTCAATGTGTTGGTTATGTTTTAAGTACTATTTTTCATTTTAAAGAACACATGCTTATGACTAAGCATGTTGTTTGTTGTGAAATTATATTTATGAACAGTAAACTAATAATGAAATGAAATAAAGTCAGAATTTTCCAGTATGTGCCCTGATGCATCTGCAATATAACTCAATTTTGAGTTTAAAATTTTAGAAATTAAGATTATGAATTCTTGAAATTTGGCGATGTTTTGTAAGACAATCAAAATTTGAGAAAAAAAAGGTTTATATAATAATATATTAATAAATTTTTCATTAAGCAAAAGATTCTAGGTAAAATTTATTTACATGTCAGATTTGTGCAGACATGCTGATTAATAACGACCAATGTCCACAAACATAAGATTGAATAATTTTCAAACCATACACATTACACCTCTTACTAGACTGGCAACACGGTTAGAGTCATTAATGTAAAGCCCTTGGCCATAAAATCATCCTCTCTATACACTTACTGACAAAAATTACAAAATCTCTGCCATCTTTGAGATGAGCCTAGAGAGAAAATGATTTTTTTTATTCTGAGAAAAGTCAGTGTCAGTAATGAAGAAAATATATTATAACAGAATAATTGGTCTCAACAGACTTTTGTAAGTCTAACCTATAACTATAACATAATATGTTGAAAATATAACTGTTATATATTCCTTATCATAAAACCTGCAACATTTATCACCAATCATACTGCAATTGAATTCACTGAACTTTCAAATTAAAGGCTGAACTAATAATCTGATAGAATTTACTCAACACTTTCCCAAGTTCTATCCAAAAATTTGAAGAATTTGCTTTCATATAAATAGTGACACACCGTAGAAAAATAAGGATTTCAGCTTTATGTCCACACGTTAAAAACGTTTTTCCTTCATTATTTTGAATACCACTCCAACAAAAGAACAATCTGACCGTCCCAATATAATTAACTCTCATATTGGAATAGGTAAGAAGGTAAATGTAATTTTTATATACCTTTGCTTTGTGAAAACAATTAACATAAGCTCCATATAGCTTTTAAGCGACCCTTTTTTCAAGAACCGTTAAATTATACACAGAGCTTAACTTAATTCTGTTTACTGTATACAGTAAGTAATAATTAAAGACCACGATTCTGTGTGCTGGAATGTGGCCAAAGGGGAAAGATAAGGTCTGGTATTGAGGTAAGGGGCATACACATGTCCTGGACCATTGATAGACTTGCATCGGTTATCATAATAAGCTACTGTGCAGTAATAAATTGCAGGTGATATTTCTCAACTTTCACAGCAAATCAGTTCACACCTTTATAAGGAGTTTAGAAAAAAGCTTGATAGAATTGGCTAAATAAACAAAGTTATAAGATCAAACATTGTTTTTTATCATATTTTTTAATAAATCAAGTTTTTTAACAATTACATCTCATCATTGCATGTTTTTTTTAACAAAAATGTAAAAAATGCATTCAGGCACTTAGCTTTAGCATAATAAATTTATGTGTATTATAACAATGATGATAATTTTAATGCTAGGAATTTAATATACATAAAAAAACATTAATTTTAGACAGCACTAGGAATTATGCCTTTTTAATATATAAAATCCTTCTGTCCATATCCATTATTATCTATTAAAATGCAACTGAAGTCTTCATTAATTCTAATAAAATTTCAGCAATTAACATTTTTTCAGGTTTTTATTTGTTACTTTTGATAAAAGATCATAATCATTGAATAAACAAACTTGAAATTTTCTCTAAAATAATTATATATTGTAAAGGAGTGAGAATTGCCTTGGCTATAAGAAGTTATAATTTTAACTGGCCAGGACATAACTCAACATGACTGAGCAATCAAGAATTAGTATAATATCATTTTAAAAAAATTTTGTGTACATTCCCTTGAAAAGAAAAAGAAAAAAAAAAACAGCAATGCAAAACACAGTAAATAACCAACTATCTGTTAAGCAATAAAATTTATGAATTCTCTGACAATAATTAGGCTACTGACAAGTCTACAGTGTTTATGGACCCCTACTACCAGACTGAACCAGACAGGATCTTTGTATATTGGGGATTAAAAAGTCTGGTATTTTAGTGGTGGGTGGGGGATGGGTCAATTAATATAGGAGATATTCTTTGTCTTTTAATAACATTCATTAAAACCCAGAAGAAAAATCTCATTACAGCATGCTTGTACATAATATATGTAAACAACTATATTAAAAATCTGTAAATTCTGCTCTAGAGCAACTCAAACCACATTTTAAGAGGGGCAAGTGATTAGAAGCCAGAGACTTTAACCACTTAGGCCACACTCGACATTCCACCCCTCACACCAAAATTGAAGGGTGAAGGATGAACTATACCATACAAAACTATCGTAATATAACAATTGTGGCATCATTATTCTTTTAAGGAAACAAAATATGTAAAAGTTACTTTAATCCTATGGTTATCTTCAAACAGGTCAAATCTCTTAAACAGCAAAGCTAATATAACAATTTATGCAGTTAAGTCTCTTCAACTTTTATACTTCTATAGCAAGTATAATTATACCTAATTCTGAATGAAATCTATTGTTATGTATTTGCAAATTGGAAAATATGATGAACATGAATGAATTCATTTCTATTTGATCTCTGGAACCCTCATTTATTATTCGGCACATGTGCATGTCTAAGTAACTATACTAAAATAAAAATTGAATTATAAAAAAATAAACACATTTTAGAAACATATGCCAAACCTCTTTTTTATGGCAAAACTTTTTGGTGGTATATTTAAATTAAAAAAGCAGAATGGTCTGTGTTAATAGGCAAATTCCTCTCTTCTTACTTATTCACATTCCCTGTCTTCTTTCATTATTCCATATACATGACACATTTAAACTGAACTGTTTTTTCAAATCTTATTAATAATGTTTCTTACATTAATGCATTTTAAGCCATCTGAGCATGAACACATGGATGCAAGGGCATGGTCACTTTCCTGAAATGTATATAAATGTGAAACTGGCTGTTTCCAGTTTTGAAATAATTTCACACAAATGGCCTTTATGACCTTGCTATAAAGACTGTACAACTGAACAAATTATTTTTATTTTTTTTGTTATAAACGTGGTTGTCAGGGGTAAAATGTTCACTTTTTCCCATTGTATTTGTAATAGTGGAAACTTTAAAAATGTATCAGGTCCCCCAGAAACAGCAGGGTCAATTTTAAAACAAATTTACACATATTTTCCTATTATCTTGCCATTGATATAAAGGTGTTTAACTGTCTACCATTATTGTTCAGCGCTTATTCCTTCATTCAGAAATCAAGGTGGGTGTGGACATAACTTAATATTCACTCAGTCCGTAAGTATTACATTTTCTACATTAACAATTTGTTCAGAAGGCTCTCATGTTATCACAAATACATTTTTATTAAGTAAAGTAAGTGTTTCCAGATCATTTTACTCCAGGAGTTTTAATGTATATATAGTAACTACAAATTAATGCTAACAAAAAAAAATTTTTTCATCGTTTAACATTATTTTATCTATTGTGAAACTTTATATAACTTTAAGCAAATGACCATTGATACTTTTCCCATTTATTGCTATTGAACATAAATAAATAATAACTAGAATAGTATATCCAAGAGGTGAATTATATATTCCATATAAAAAAAAATAAAAATGTTGTCTGCATTTCAGATATTTTCTCAATAGCTGATCCCTCCTGTAGAGCTGTAGTTCAATGAATTGACGAGCGTTCAAGACCTGTTCATGAACCATTCCTGAACCATTACGTGAACAATGCTATGAATAGTCCTCAAGAAAGTTTGTGAACTGTTCACGAACCAAAAGTTCAAAGACTTGTTCATGAAACTATTCCTGAAAAAGTTCACCACTGTCTGTTTGAACCTAAAGTTCAAGAATTATTCAAGAAACTGGTTCTTCAAAAATTTCAACCTTTGTTGCATCCAGATTTATTAAAATTTATTTTTCACGAATAAGAATCAATAATCAAACAGTGATTTCCTTCAGAACCCAGTGCAGTATTTGAATTTATTTCATTATGCGAAGGTTCATGAACCTGAAGTTCATACACAATGTTCAACGAACTTCAAATTAATGAATTGACCATCAAAGTCTGAAAACATCAAATCCATAAAAACAAGACCATTTACTTGTAAAAGCTTCTATTATTTTACAGCTGAATGCTGAATACCAGAGTTACTGATAACATACATATGACTAGGAAGTTACTACATGTATTTTGTATTTTAATGAAGTCCTGCAAATTGTACAAAAATTAGATTAAACATTGGGGATAGCTAAACAGAAATATCATCATTATTTGGCAATTTAGAAATATGTCACTGGAAAAGAATAATGGTTTACACTGAGAAACTTGTTGTGACTTATTGGTGTCATTCATTTCAAACCAGAATCGCTTGAAATATTCATGAACTTGTTTAAGATTAATCAACTACTCATTTTTCATGAATGTCAATATACCTATAGAATTCCTAGAAAAATTTTTGAAAAAAATGATGAACATTTATATTGATAACATAATTTAAGAATATTAAATTCTTAAAACATTCTTGATGTGCTCTTAAGATAAAATCAACGCAGAATCAATAAAAGTACTAAAAATTCAAAACCTTTTTCTATCAGTATCAGTTCTTGAACCTAATTAGAGTTTCTGAACTGATCACTCATTAAACAAAAAACTTTGGTTTTCCATTTACATAAAATGAATAAGTTCATGAACTTGTTCATGAATATGTTCATGAACGAAATAAATTATGTCACATGAAACAGTTTTTCCATTAATTTTGTTGCATGCTGGGAAATTTTTTTGCCGCAGTGAATAAGGCAAATTCTTTAGAAGTTTGTGCAGAAAATGAGAATGAATAAAATATCATACTAAAGTAAGGAATGGATTGAAAAGGAACATGGTAAAACTGAATATCAAATAAAGTAATTCCTGGAGTTGTCATAAATTGTTTTCATTTTAAAAAATATAGAATCCTTTTAAAAAGTACACATGTTTTTCACTATTCAGACATGTCCAATCTTGGAGGATTAAATTAAATCATGACCATCTAGCAAAGAATTTCGGATAAAATTTCACTTGGGAATTTTTGTTTATTTTTTTTCCGCTTTTTTATATTTAGGAATATTAAAAAGACCTTTTTAAGTGTCTTATATAGGGTGTAATAATTTTAAAATGCAAAATGGACACAATCGATGTCCTTGATTTAATAGCAGGTTTAAACATGTGCAAAGTGTCCTCCAAGTCACAGACCTGAGAAAGCCTGCTTTTCTCAAGACATGATAACAGGGCAGTTGCTATATTAATGGTTCACTATTGTCAAAATCACTGTTTCTAATTCAGCTGGAACATCAACTTTCCCATTTATCTTGTTACTATCAGTTCATGAACCCCTGGTTCATCAACTTGAAGAATAGTTGATGCCGCAAAAAGTTCCCATTTGTAGTGACATGATGACCAGTTCATGAATATTTTCACGAATAGGTTCAATCGATTATTCATGAACTGCATCTAGTTTCGCGAATACTGGTTCATCAACTCATGAACCTAATCATTTCCATGAACTTTGATGAACACATACCATTTCATGAATTTGACGACCAGTCAGTTTCATGAACATTAAAACCATGCCCTTTTCATGAAATTTTGCTGCCGTAACAAAAAGTCCCATTTGTAGTTCACAGAACTTTCATGAACTATTTCATGAACTGTTCATGAACAAAGTTCTGGAATAGTTCAAGGATTATTCATGAACTGTTTCAAGAATTTCACAACAGGGCTCCACTTAAACAAACCAAATTATCAACACAAAAAAATGCAATTTCAGATTGTAACATGAAAAGTCAATGTTTGATCAATGCTGACCATCTTTAAAATAATGGGATAAGCTTACCAGTATCTGCAGCTGGACGGCTGGACAACCACAGTTCAATATTTAGGTAAGGATGGACTACTTACAGACTATAATGAACATGGTTAAGGGTATTTATAAAAGTATTATGTAAGTTCTACTATATAAGTTACAAATCTCCTAGACTATCCACAAACTGATAATTAAGAATTAGTAAAAAAAAAAAAAAAATTCACCTTATGTCATTTTTCATACTTTGATGAAATAGTGTCAGATGCCAGTCCAATTTTAGTGATTTTATTTTGGAGGAATACTTTTATTATAATCAAAGATGTAGACTAGCTATATACACAATTTTAGAAATATATTTCAAAAAAAGATAATATTAAGTCTAGGATATCAGTGGTGTTTACTGGCAAATATGCCATTAGTGCAATTATAGACCGTGATAATTTGTAGTGTCAGTATGACAAAATTTTAAAATGGGTTAAAAGGAAAAAGTATACAATAGGCTTTGAAAAAAAAAAAAATCCGCCCATATTTTATCAACTTTGAAAGTTCTTAGACTTTACAATCATTCTAAGTTAAAGATATTATAGAGTAAAATACTTAAAGTTAGTAGAGCATTTAAAGTGTTTTCATTAATTATTAAGTAATTACTATGGTGACAGTTGACATAAAATATTTGTGATAATGCAAAATTTCACAACTAAGAAAATCTGGAGAACTTTATGAATATTGAAACCTCTGTCTTTGAACAAGGAATACTACCAAAATGTGGTACAGTGTATGTATAAACGAAGTCAATAATTTGCTTTATAAACATGTAGTTGTTTTTGTTTTTTTTTACCTCTGTGCTTAAAATTATCATTTTTGCACTAATAATTTTTTTTCTTCACAGTAATCTAGAAAAATTAATATACTTTCCCGTAAGACAATGAATCGAAGAACTTCATGCTAACACTAGCATCAGTGAAGTACATCTTATTGAAATAGAGAACATTTTCAAGGTCAGTGAAATTTGTAATGTTTTATATCAAAATTTGTTTTTTGCCTTTAGCTCACCTGTCACATAGTGACTGGGTGAGCTTTTGTGACGCCCTTCGTCCGTCGTCCGCCCCACAATTTCGTGTCTGCAATATAGTGGTTTCATTATAAATTTATTACCAAACTTGCACACAACTTGTATCACCATAGTTCTTGTTCTTTCTGGGAACGGCCAGATCCCATTATGTGCCAGAGTTATTGGCCCCTGAAAAGGGCCGAGAATTAGCTATTATGCCCTTGTCAGCACAATAGCAGCTTCACTTATGATTTGATTTAACCAAAAACATGCATAAACTTGAGTCATCAAAAGAATTCACCAGTTCCCTTTCTTGAACCGGCCAATCCATCATGGTTCCAGAGTGATGGCCCCTGAAAGGGCCAAAAATAGCTAATTTGGACCTTGTCTGCACAATAGCAGCTTCATTATGAAGTTTTGATTTTCTACAAACTCATACACACAACTTTATCACCACAAGATCTTGGTTCCTTTCCTTGAACTGGCAAAATTCCATATTGGTCGAGATTTATGGCCCTGATAGTCAAGAATTAACAATATTGACCTTGTCCTGAATAATAGCAGCTTCATTTAATGAAATTGAATTTAATCAAACCTTGCACATAACATGTGTCACAATTAAGATCTTGGTTCCTTTCTCAAACCGGCCAATCCCGTAAATGGGTTCCGATTATGGCCCCTGAAAGGAACAAAATTAGCTATTTTGACCTTGTTCAACACAATAGCACCTTCATTTATGATTTGATTTTAACCAAACTTGCGCACAGAACTTGTATCAACCATTATAAAAGATCACATTCCTTTTTATACCCTAAGGAACGTAATATGTAATCGCCACCGTGTCGTTCATGTCTGTCTGTTGGTATATCAAATTCCCTTCCGTTCTGTAACTCTTGAACCCCTAGAATGATTTCCAAACATACCTTGACAAATATGTACACCTCATCGAGCTGTGAACTGCCATAGGTGGATAATCCTACAACCTGGCGTAAGCATTGGGTTCAAGTTTATTTCCTTAAGTTAATATATTTTTAGCTTTCAAAGATACTGTAATTCACATGTTTGACAAGGGAGGCGGACAACAATATTTTCAAGAGTGATGCCCCGTTTTTATATAGAAATTTGATAAACAATATCCATAACGAAAAAAATCTGAGCAAATGCTATTGCAGTAAGGACAATTTACAAGGCTAGACTATTGATATACTAGCTTCTTTTTAATCATAATAAGCTACTAAAAAGCAGCTGTTCAGTACACAATTGGCATGTGACCAATTTCATCTTTACAGCCAATCACATCTTACCTATACAACAAGTTTAGAAGACTTGATTAAATTAAGGCTTAAAATTGATAAGATACAAAAGTACTTTCATTTATGATGAATCAAGTTTTATTACAATGAATTTAATTAAAACGTCCAATGGAGCGCTTCAATAATTACTAATAAAATCCAGCAGTGATAATAAAATAGAAATAAAAAGTACATGCCACTCTCTTATTGTGTTTTAAAAAACATTTAATTATTTTTTTTTAGATACAGGTAAAGTTTTTCTAAAGGATGAGATTTGCATTGCTGCGTAATAGTTAAATTTTAATTGGTTTGGGACATACTCAAAACATGACGTAGAAATTACAATAGTTTAACATCAACTAAAAAATATGTTGTATTCGAAAAAAGCTGCATTTCAACAACATTAAAATGCAAACACTGGAAATAATCAATTAAAGATATGTACAATCTCTAAAATTTATGATCCTCTGCATTACTACATGTCAAGTCCACTGGTGTTTTATGTATCCTTATCAGATTTGGTTTGGACAGGATCCTGTTTGAGTGGGGATATAATATATAGATATGGAAAAGCCGTTGACCTATAAGAAAATAAAGGCTAAAATTGTCCAGATATAGATAAAAATAAATAGTTTGATCAGAATTAAGGTGAAAATGAGTGTGTTATATAAGATTCTTGTCAACAAACCTACCAAAACCAAGTTAGGTAACTCTTGTCACTGAAATTATCTTGAATTATGGTCCTTTTTTGACTTAAAAGAATTGATCACAAGAACTGACACAATCCTTATTTAATATCATGTGTTTTCTTGTTTGTTTTTTTTTTGATTTGTTGTTGTTGATTTTTGTTTTGTTTTCCTTGTTTGTTTTTTTCTTATTCTACATTAAAATGTTGAATGTCAAGTGTGACTTCATATACAGTAGCATCTTAATAAGCAAAAAGCAGACTTGTTAAAAAGAATGAGGAAAATTTTTGGAATAAAACCAAATTTAGCAATTATATATGCAGTTATATGTCCATTTGATACAGCAATAAAGAGACATCATTATAAAAATATTTTTCTATCTAATTATAGGTCAACATCCGCTTTGAAAGATGCTTTCTTGGCACATCCGAGCTGACACAGGAGTTCATACCAAATGCCAGGGCCTTATATACCTGTCAAAGAAGAATGAATTTGTATTCATTTGTGAAATTTGATTTTAAGGAGACTTTCATATATGAGGATTAATGCCAGCAGATATCTTCCAAGTGTGCACTTTATAGAATTCCCAGTTTCTAGAAGATTTCAGTTTAAAGTTAAGATTAATTGAAAATGATGAAAAGTACATTGTTAGAACTTCAAATAAGCAACATAAAAAGTGAATATAGTGTAAATTCATAAATTCTCACCACAGGTGGCGGTTTATGCTTGAGTGGTGCCAATCATTACAAAGAATCTATAATCATTAATCTGCTGTAGAATTTCTCCCTTAAATGATTGCTAAGTCTTTTAAATTATAAATAATTGAAATAAAATTTGCATCTGTGCTTCATGGTCATTACTAGGAAAGACACGTTATTATACATTCTACATTGTAACCGTGGTGTTTAGATCCTAATAATTGTAAAACATAAAATAAAATGTTGCAATTTTCATAAAAGATCGTTTTCTTTAATATGATTTTCCATTTAACCTCCCAATCCAGTTAAAACCCATCCAGTTTTTTAAAACACTTTATGAAAAATATTTTTAAAGATCCATAGAGTTACATACCTGATAACTATAATTGTGAGCGCGCCATGAGGAATCATCATAGTGGGTTTGCAAACAGCATGGATCCGACCAGAGACTGTGCATCTGCGCAGTCCCTTGTCCAGGATCATGCGGTACGCTAACATGTATTCTTCAATTCCAATAGGCTTTGAAGGCGAACAGCAAGGATCCTGACCAAACTTTGCGGAATGTGCAGGCTGTACCGGATCCCATTGCTTGGTCGCAAATCCAACAATTGGTTTGGTTTTCTCATGCACTGCACATTAATTTTTGATTGACCTACTTACCCCAATTATTTATACCCGTTGATGCAGAAATTCAGGACCTGAATAATTTTATAAATCATATTGGAATATAAGTCAAAAAGCTATACCGCCCGGTGCAATTATCACAGCTTTAACCCGAAACCGTGTGATTCTCACGCCGTTTTTGTAGAGGCCCGTTGTCCAAATTGGCTGGTTCGGTGTCCGTTCCGTATTTCGTTTGTCCTGAACCATAAAAGTTTGTCATTGATTGATTGTGGGATATTAAAAAAGAATTCACAATTGTTCATCCAATCATTAGACGTCGTGTCGCGCGCAATCACCCGAGTCAAACATCTTACGGCAAGTCCACACTGTGATTAAATAGGTCAAATACGTCTGTTATTTGACTTAGTCCTGGACAATAACTTCGTCCATCGAATTGGGATTATAAAATGACCTGCACAGTTGTTCACCATCGTGAAGATGGTGTGTCGCATGCAACACCGGCGTCATATCTTAATGGTCCAAGACACACTTGAGTTTTAATGGTCAAATATTCATAATTGACCTTTTGTCATTGAATGTGGATTTTAAAATAATTTTGTGCACAATTCTTCACCACCATGAACGGCGTATCGGGCGCCAACACCTGTGTCAGTATCTCAAAGGTTAAGGTCAACACTTGGAGTTTAAAGTTGGTGTACAAATATGCTATAATGACCTTGTTCGGACAATAACTTTGTCATTGAATGTGGGATATAAAATAACCTGATAAAATCACCAATTGTTTTATTTGGCACAAATGTTTGTCTCCATTGAGACAGAGTTTCGTGCGCAACATCCCAGTCCTTTGACAGCCGGCCGGCCGACATGTTGCCCTTGGGCATTCTCGTTTTCATAAAGTATACAGGTCTAATCACTAAGAAAGACCGCCCGTGCGATTATCACGGCAATACCCGAAAACCGTGTGATTTTTTCTCACGATCAGTTCATTTTTTCAAAAGATGAGGCTTTGATGCACACGACCCCGATTTGATACCGCCTGAATACCCAAATATTTAATACCCGTTTATGCAGAAATCATTCCGAATAATTTATTTATCATATGTATATATAAAAAGTCTAAAACTAAGACCACCCTGCATTATCAACCGGCTATACCGAACCGTGTGATTCTCACGCGCCGCGGAAGTTTTCGCAAGATACGAAACCTTAAGACAACTTTTAATAAAATGAATACTTTATTCCTTTTCCATTTTGTTTTTTAAAAATATGTTGCTTTGATGCTCACTTTATGCTACGCACCTGAATATCTAAGAAAAAATAAATACATACCCCGCAAAAATGGCCGTAGTACCCTACCCCTCCCATGCCTGGATTATTTATAATTTATCATCTCGTTGTTAAGCAATAATAGTCCAAAATAGATAAAAAATATTGAATAACTGAAACTATTTTAAATAGAAAGCCCATATTTTCATGAAAAAAACAACTTTTTTTTTCAAGGTATGTGGCTTTGATGCTCACCTCCGAATTGAAACGCGCCTGAATAGCAAATATTTTATATAACCTTTATACCCGTTATGCAGAAATCATACCTTAACAATTTTATGTATCATATTGGTAAATATGTTACAACCTAAAACCGCCCAGTGCTATTATCACGGCTAAACCAAACCGTGTAATCTCACGCCGCCGAGTAATTATCATCAATATACAGGAACCTTTGAAGTCAAATTTGAATAGAAATACTTTATTAATTTTCCATTTTTTTTTAAAAAAAAATTGTATGCTTGGTGCTGACAACCCGAGTTTCTTCCACCTGAAATATTAAAAAAAAAAAAATACGCCTTTAAATGCTGGAATTATTCTTGAAACAATTAATACATTGTACTCGTATTTATATAAGTCTTTAAAACCAGGAAGGTCAAATACGTATCAGTTGTTCCAGCTTAGACAAAAACGTCCCGACTCGATTTTTAACGGCCACACGCCGAACCGCAAAAATGCTAAGTAACCGCCCTGCCCTGTTTATTTTAATGAATCAAACTCGTCGTTAAACATTTGATTTTAAATGCACTACACGGAAACAAATCACTTCGAAATTAATTCCACCGGATGCAGTGTTACCACGCAGATAATTGCTCAATATAAATAATTATTTTCTTTAAATAGAAATAAATTCATTACAAACAAAATGTTATTACATTTTAGTGTGCACCCTTGCGATGGTCCTCAAGCCACGCATACAGAAATGAGTTTTTAAAAATAGATGCAGAAGTCATCTGAATCATTTTTTGCATTAAATAGGTATATCATATATACCTCAATTACGCCCGCCTGCATAGACATTTAATCGTAGTATACTCCTGACTACCGCCCCTGGATTTTTAAAGATTTCGCTATCAGTTGCTAGCCGCCCATGATAATAAAAGATAGTATCAGTTCATAAATATTCAGGTTTTTCAAAATAAATATTCGGGACACGTATTAACCACATTCTAATAAGGTTCTGAATCTTTTGTTTATGAAAAAAAACAAAAACAAAAACAACAACACTTTTCCTTTTCTTAAAACTATGATGCTTTGATGCACCCAACACCGAGTTGGCTACGCAACCTGATATTAAAATATCATCTGATAACCTTGTACGTGGTTTTCTGTATATATGTCTAAAACTAACAACACACCGTGTGTATTTAACATACGCTGTACGACATATTTTCTCGATCAAAAAGGCGTGAATTATAATTCGCACCCTGTTTCTAATAAAGACGTATTAGCCATCAAAAACATTTCGTTTTATTGCAGTACAACAAACATATTTAATAATTATTTCGAAGATAGATAGATTTCTTTATTCTTTCAAAAAAGGAGAGCATGCAATGCTATAATTATGTTTCCACGCACATAAATTAGTCCTCTTATACAGAGTTATAATTGTTTTCCCCTTAAATAAAAAATTTTACCGAATTTTATTTTAGATGCACGCTCGTGTTTCCCCATCATTTGTCCGCCCTGGATTCCTACTATTCATTCAGTCCAATTCATAAAAATATTGAAACTATTCTAAAAAGAAAAACTTAATTATATTTATGAAAAAAAAATCCCTTTTTTTTTTCAAAATATGTGGCTTTGATGCACAACCCCGAATTGATACGCGCCTGAACACCCAATTATTTTATACCCATTGATGCAGAAATCATTCCTGAATTATTTTTTGTATCATACTGGTATATTTATCTAAAGCTAAGACCGCCCGTGCGATTATCACGGCTATACCCGGAACCGTGCGATTCTCACGCCGCCGCGTAATTATCACACGCGTGGTAATATTACCACGCGTGTGATATTCACGCGACACCGGGTCTAAAACTTTACCTGAGGAAACGGAAGTCAAACGAATTGGAAACGGTCATCAATCCATCCAGCTTCAGCTCAAATTTGCGGAAAAAGTAAACGGTTATGAGACACTTTTCTTCCCACCATTATTTTCGTCTGGTCACATGCTTTAAAAATATGCATGTGTTTCAGGTCAGTCATTTGCAGATAATAAGGTACAGGTCGCGCAAAGTGTGCATTTTGGGCCATTTTTGTCTAAAACTTTAGTGTCCTGAAACCTGCGTTTTACTCGTTTTTATCACAGAAGCAACAGAATCGGCAGGCTGAAAATGTCACATAATGAAGTGCTATGTCTGTGCAAGACATTCGCTCAACAATTGCCTCGAAATTGTCGAAATTGGATTTTTAATGATTTTTTTCGCAGAAATGTGAAGTTTTCAAATTTACTGTCCCTTGCCCCCTTATTCTGGATGTTCATGGAAGAATGTTTTACTTTTTTTAAATGTTACGTTGCAACTGGAAGTAGTTTAAACCGGTTATTTTTGCACCGCATTTTATTTTACACGTAATGCGAACACCGTGTCAAAGTTACTGGCTAGTGTAAGTAAATATTATATCTTTGCCATGTGAATAAGGTACTTACAAAATTGTAAAAAATGGCACGATATGTTAACCGAAAAACTGTAAAGTACCTTGACAGAAGTCGAAGGGAAAACGGAACACAAAAAACAAAGACAAATATCAAACAGGGAATGCCATGTACCAAAAACGCAGCCTCCCCAAAACGAAACCCACAGCACTCAGACGTGCACACCACACAAACACACACACACATACACACACACACGTACACACACACACATACACACACGCACGCGCGCGCGCGCTCGCACACACACACACACACACACACTCACGCAAACTTGCACACAGGACAAAACGAATAAAGGAACACAGTGGGGCACCGCCTTGGAACGGTCAGTGGCAAAACACCACTGGGGAGCTTAAACCGGTTTATGGTGCGCACCCAACCTCACTCTTACCCCCACCATGTTCCAAAGATACGGGACAGTGTAAATAAAAGTAATCCCCAAGAAAGGGCTGGACGAAACACTACAGCTCTTTTAACCTTTAGCTTATAGTAATAGGGAATCGATCTTACCGATTTTCGTCGCGAAGCGACGAAAATCGGGATCGAATCCCACTACGGTAACATACGAGGGTATCCAAACAACACATACTATCCAAATAAAAAAATATGGAGTTCCGGTTTAGACCATGGGCGTGCGACGACCCCGATGAAATTCGGGATATCACGGTCTTCGTTAATGTTAATAAGCGTCCGTCAGATCAGTAGGCGAAACGCAATATCCGCACAATAAGATGTCTGCGACTCGAAAGATAAGCTGTTAATTTTGTTGCGTCAGAAGCTAATCAGCCGGTAACGTGACTACACTGATATAATTTGTGATACGAACATGCTTTATTCAATACTGAGTAGCATTTTTAAACGGCGACATTTTGAACATTTTTAGAGTGAGAGTGGATACACGTTACACTGGCGCCGACATTTTCAAAATGATTTTGAAAATTTGAGGAAACAAAAACATTCTCCAACGAGTTCTTCAGCTCGGGGAATGAGAGAATAGATTCACCTTTGTGTAGCTTTTCAGATCGTATTTAATTCCTTTCCGGTACTTTAGTTTCTTTGAACTTCTTTGTTACTAAGCCTATATTGAATTTTTAAAATTAAGAAATCCGTGATTTTACTTGCAGGCATGACTGATTAATGGAATTATTTTACTTTTATATAGAATATGGACGGCACTCCATTACAGCATGTGCATGGTTGGACCTGTTGACATTTTTAGAAACGTGAGTAACTAACTTTCCATTGTATAATAATAATGTAAACAAACACCCCACCCATAAAAAGCATAGAAATTCCTTATTTTATACATTTTTATTTATTCATCAATTTGAAATGAGCCTTTTAGATTATTATTTCTTAATGCGAATTCCTTTTTCCCCAGCATAGGCGTAGGAGCAGGGGGGGCCAGCATGGGCCAGGCCCCTCCAAAGCTAGGAGAGGCGGGCCAAAGTATAGTTTGGCCCCCCGAATATTTTGGAAAAGAGATATAAATTGCAGTCTAATATAACATTTACTTAGCATCATATAATTCTTTTCAACCTGATTTCTGATTTGCATTTGGCCTTCCCTTTTATTCTGACTTGTCTCTTTCCGTAGTACTGAAATCTGTACGCGCCACGCCAAGAATTGTTTACATTTTATAAAAATAATATATCATTGAGCGCAATCACTACAGTTCCGGTTTGAGTGTCTGCAAAATCAATGTAGGACTAACTATTAAGCCTGTTTACGCATGTAAACATTATGTATTTTTTTGTTTTTCATTGTCCATTCAAGGGAAATGATATTTCCACAACGTTATACCACAATTAGACAAATGCAGTGCTAACTGATTGTATGTCCAGGGCTTCAACAGAAGAATGTAAAAAAATGGCACACTTAATTAGAACAATACATAATATGACTGATTAAGACAGTTCAGTGCCTAATCGTATGTGTATCATCAGAATAACTCAATGATTGCTAAAACATAAAGATTTGAGGGGCCTATGGCCCAATTAATCCCTGTACAAGGCTTTGTCAAGAATAATGCACCGAGATACCTTGCCGCTAAATCCCCCCCCCCCCCCCCACAAACCCCAAAAAAAAGGGGGCCCCCCCA